>NC_057879.1:27903753-28006460 GCF_019740435.1 Gambusia affinis
GTTCTGATCCCCAGGACACATGTTGACTAAAAACCAGTGAAACCAGTGAAACCAGTTTTCATCTGGTTTAATGATGTCAGCATCTTAAATATTGAATCATAAATTCGTTTAGATTCAGTGAAAAACCAGTGATGATGTTGATCTTCTTACTGGTCAAACTGGGATTTTAAAAACATTTTATTCTTTACGCTGTAAAAAATCTTCAGTTTAATTTGATGATTAAAATGATATTTTGCTATAAATGTATTAAAATAAAACATTTTTAAAGGTGATAAAATAATAACTTAGAACTTTTGAATAATGAAAGTTTAAATTGTCACTTCTGACTGGAGTCGGTCCGGTCCGGTCCGGTCCGGTTTGTGCCACTGAGCCTCATGCTGTGTGAATTCTGGTTCTGTCAGGTTGAGCTTTGGACCTGGAACCAGTTTAACCATTGAAACCAGTAAGTTCTGATGGAATCAGAAACATATGAGTAATTAAAGTTGGAGTTATTTTTTTACAGTGCAGTGGCGTCTTCCCGTCCAGAACCAGATGTAAAAATGAAATTTAAAAAAGCTGAATTTATGGCCCAAATATCAGAACCAGCTGGTCCAAACGGCCGCTGGGTTTCTGGTACTGAGCTTCATGATGTGTGACTGGAACCGGATACAAGATCTTATTTGGGTCCGGAACCAGTTTGACCATCGAACCCAGTAAGTTTTTCCATTTCAAATGGTTGTTTCAGTGATAACCATTAAAGTACTGGTTCTGTTGGACCGGTAGCCCGACCCAAAGGTTCTGTTTGACCAACTAATGTCAGTTTATCATGTTTAGTTCTGGAAGGTTCTGAAACCTGCAGAAAGAATAAAAATATTTTATTGTTTTAGTTTTGACATCAATTTAATGAGTTTAAACTAAAAACATTTATTTAGTTAAAATATTTTAATCTAAATATTAATCTGGTTTTTGTCATCAAGCTGTGGGAAAGACTTAACACTGGATCTGGTTCTGGTTCTGGTTCTGGTCCTAGTTCTGGTTCTGATTCTGGTTCTGGTCCTGGACCCAGTGGGTTTCCGTCCCTGAGCTCCCTGCTGTGCTGCCAGGATTCTGTTTGGTACTGGAACCAGTTTAACCATCGAACCCAGTAAGATTTTCTGTTTATTCAGAGAAACATTTAAAACTTTTATTTCATATTTTTTTTATTTAATAAAAAAAACAGAAAATAAATAAAATAAAATTTCATTCATTAAAAAAAAATCAAATTAACAAACCAAATAAAATTATTTCATGCAAAAATGAAGGAAACAAATTTTATGTTTCACTGGTTAGAACCAGTCAGAACCAGTCAGAACCAGTATAGAACCAGTCAGAACCAGTACAGAACCAGTACAGAACCAGTACAGAACCAGTACAGAACCAGTACAGAACCAGTCAGAACCAGTACAGAACCAGTACAGAACCAGTACAGAACCAGTACAGAACCAGTCAGAACCAGTCAGAACCAGTACAGAACCAGTACAGAACCAGTCAGAACCAGTCAGAACCAGTACAGAACCAGTACAGAACCAGTACAGAACCAGTACAGAACCAGTCAGAACCAGTCAGAACCAGTACAGAACCAGTACAGAACCAGTACAGAACCAGTATAGAACCAGTATAGAACCAGTACAGAACCAGTATAGAACCAGTATAGAACCAGTACAGAACCAGTCAGAACCAGTCAGAACCAGTATAGAACCAGTCAGAACCAGTATAGAACCAGTCAGAACCGGGTTCTTGTCGGGGAGCTTCAGGCTGTGTGACTGGAACCGGTGGAGTTAAGATGATCTTTGGCACTGGAACCAGTTTAACCATCGAACCCAGTAAGTTCTGAGGTTCTCCCTTGGTTCATGTAAAGGTTCTGGTCGACCGGAACAAAAGATCCAATAGAAGCTGAAATAATCAGAACCCATATTCATATTCAGTTTTCAGCTTCCTCAGGTCCGGTTCTGATCACCCGGTTCTGGTTCTGGAGCTTCATGCTGTGTGACGTCTACTAGGATCCTGTTTGGTACTGGAACCAGTTTGACCATTGAACCCAGTAAGCTTCCAGTTCTGTTGAAATGAAAACATCTGAAAATATGAATCAGAACTTTCTGAACATTTTCTGTTAATCTGAGATTATTGGATTAATTCAGTTCACTGAGTCATTAATCTGATCAATAATCAATAATCAGAAATCAATAATCAGAAATCTGTTATCAATTTTCTGTAAAAACACGTCAGAAATAATATTTCCTGTTTGAATCCAAAAGTTTTAATTTAAAAATAAATGATAGAATTTTAACTAAATAATCTGAAACAAACAGATAAGCAGTCAATTTAATCAGAACCGGGTTGAACCAGAACTGGGTTGAACAGAACCGGGTTGAACAGAACCTGACTGGGCCCGGTTCTGGTTCCGGAGCTGCAGGCTGGATCACGTTTGCTGCTGGAACAAAATGAATCGTTGAAGTATTAATTGAGTATTAATTTAAATTAAAGTATAAAAACATGCAGCAGGTTTTACAGTGAAATGTTGCACTGTAAAAACTAAAACAGAAATCAGTTTTATTAATCTTTATTTTCTGGTTAATTATGGAATCACGTCAGAAATCATTAAATTCAGTTTCAATCTTTAAATTCAGGACTTTAGAAACAGAAATTAAATCTTCAGTTTAACTCACTTTGTGATCCGGTTCCGATCGCTGTGTGAACGCCAACAAGATTATCTTTGGGAAAGGAACCAAACTGCTGGTTTATTCCAGTAAGTGGAAATATTTTCATTTTTCTGCTCAAGCAAATTAATAAAAAGATTTAAACAGTTTCAACCAAACAGGAATCTAAACATTTGATTTTTATTAAAAACCTGATCAATAAAATCTGAGAGCAGAAACCAGTCAGGAGGAAATGTGGATCATTTTTCATCTGAAGGATTCCATCAGAAGAAAACTGGAGGTTTTTCTGGTTTCGGCTAAAATGAGGTTTGGATCTGGAGTCAAACTGGATCCGAGTCGGTTCCGTTCATCAGGCGGAAAACAAGATCCGTAAATCCAACCTTCACAGAACCAAATGATTCAATTCCATTAAATCATTTTTAATAACATTCAGATCAAAACATCACGTTTAAACTTGTTGTTTCGTTTTGTCGTAAAAAGTTAAATGGATGGAATCCTCCATGTTTCCATTTCATAAACAGGATTAGATGAATAAACTGGACAAATTATGGATTAAAATCAGTTTTAGACATAAAACATCTTAAATTAGGAATAAAACCAAAACATTTATTTATTCAGGTAAAAAGTCTGATTTTCACAACAAAACAAATAAATTTAAACCTTTAGTTTCTTCATCAGATCAAACCAGTTTGAAGCTCAGGTTTTTCCCAGTGGCTCCTGTGTGACGTTTACTGGGACCAACTGGTGTTTGGGTCCAGAACCAGAACCAGAACCAGAACCAGAACCACCACAGAGAGCAGAGAGTTCTTTCTTCCAAATATGATTTTAATGTTTAAATTCAGTTTTTATTCTCATCTAAAAGCAAAAGATTTAAAATGATTCAGTGAAAACCTGAACAGCTTCCAGCAGCCATTATGTTCATCCATGAATTTATTATCAGATAAAATGTTTATTAAATAGATTCTGACTGAAGATCTAAATGGACCCACTGGTTGTTGCTCCGAATGTCCTGGTTCTGGTTCTGGTTCTGGTTCTGGTTCTGGTTCTGGTTCTGGTTCTGGTTCTGGTTCTGGTTCTGGTTCTCCGTCTCGATCCGGTTCTCGACAGGAACTGATTCTCTGTGTGACTGGAAACTATAAAGTTTTATTTGGACCCGGAACGAAGCTGATGGTTCAGAAAGGTGAGTTTCAATATTCAGATCAATAAAAGCTGAACATCAGAAGGTTTCTAATCTAATCTGGATTAATGTTTACTTTAATCCAAAATTACATTTAATCTGTTCATCGATTTGCCAGCAGCTCCTTTACTGTAAACTTTAATTCTCCACATTTTGATTTTTAAATCCCAACTAATCATAAAAACACTTTTAATATTTAAATGTTATAAAATGTAAACTGGGTAAACAAATCTATTTTAAATAATCCTATGGGGGCCTCTGTTCGGTTCTGTTTGGTTCTGTTTGGTTCTGTTCAGTTCTGTTTGGTTCTGTTCAGTTCTGTTCGGTTCTGTTCAGTTCTGTTCAGTTCTGTTCAGTTCTGTTCAGTTCTGTTTGGTTCTGTTTGGTTCTGTTCGGTTCTGTTTGGTTCTGTTCGGTTCTGTTTGGTTCTGCTGGTTCTGTTCAGTTCTGTTCGGTTCTGTTCGGTTCTGTTCGGTTCTGTTCGGTTCTGTTCGGTTCTGTTCAGTTCTGTTCGGTTCTGTTCGGTTCTGTTCGGTTCTGTTCGGTTCTGTTTGGTTCTGTTCAGCTCTGTTTGGTTCTGTTTGGTTCTGTTCAGTTCTGTTCAGTTCTGTTCAGTTCTGTTTGGTTCTGTTCGGTTCTGTTTGGTTCTGTTCGGTTCTGTTTGGTTCTGTTCGGTTCTGTTCAGTTCTGTTTGGTTCTGTTTGGTTCTGTTCGGTTCTGTTTGGTTCTGTTTGGTTCTGTTCGGTTCTGTTTGGTTCTGCTGGTTCTGTTCAGTTCTGTTTGGTTCTGTTCGGTTCTGTTCGGTTCTGTTCAGTTCTGTTCAGTTCTGTTCGGTTCTGTTCAGTTCTGTTTGGTTCTGCTGGTTCTGCTGGTTCTGTTCAGTTCTGTTTGGTTCTGTTTGGTTCTGTTTGGTTCTGTTTGGTTCTGCTGGTTCTGCTGGTTCTGCTGGTTCTGTTCAGTTCTGTTTGGTTCTGCTGGTTCTGTTTGGTTCTGCTGGTTCTGTTCAGTTCTGTTTGGTTCTGTTCAGTTCTGTTTGGTTCTGCTGGTTCTGCTGGTTCTGCTGGTTCTGTTTGGTTCTGCTGGTTCTTGTTGAGAGCGGCGGCGCTGTGTGTCTGGATCTGGAAACAGGAAAATGATTTTTGGTGAAGGAACAAAGTTCACTGTTGAACATCGTGAGTAAAAATTAATCTGGTCAAAATCCCTGAATAATTTTAACTAAGAAAAAACCCAAAATAACTTCAGAAGTTGTTTCAGTATAATTTATTGTTTGAGATTCAGTCGGTTTTCTCTCCGCTGATCGATCGATGGATCGATGGATCGTCTGATTATGGGTTATTGTTTCCGTCTCGCTGACTGTGTGACTTCGTCTGGAAACTGGAAACTGGTTTTTGGAAACGGAATCAAACTGAGAGTAGAAATCAGTGAGTATGAATCAGTAATGATGTTATAATAAAACATCTACAGATTTAAAATCTGATTTTCATTAAAATGTTGGAAAACTTTGACAATATGCAGATGATGTGATTCTGTCTCTCAGCTCAGACGGATAAACAGAAACATTTTATTAAAAACTGTTTTTCTCTCAGCTGATTCTAATATTTCCATAAATAATGAAACATGAATTAGTTCAGGTTTTCTAACAGTTTGATGTTGAATCAGTTTCGCTGCGTTTGGAGCTAAAATGGTTTTTGGTTCAGGAACTAAACTCCCCATAGATTCATGTAACAACAACCGTTTTATTTTTACAGTTTATTCTTTAATCAGTCAAACTGACATGGTTGATAGAAACCATCAAATAAACCGTTAATAACCAGTTAGTGTTAATAACCAGTTAGTGTTAATAACCAGTTAGTGTTAATAACCAGTTAGTGTTAATAACCAGTTAGTGTTAATAACCAGTTAGTGTTAATAACCAGGTCGCCTTCAGGTCGGTTTCACTGTGACTCTTTCATCTGAAAACCATAAACTGAACTTCGGAAAAGGAGCCGCGGTAACCATAGCAACCAGTGAATTTATTATTATCATCATTTGGAGAAATTAGAAACTGAAGCTTTGAGTTTAGTGAACATCTTTTACTTTATCTGCAGTAAAATTTGGTTTTGAATCTGATTAAAAATAAGAAATGATTTTAATTAACTAAACAGCATTTTAAAAATGAAGATAAATGTAAATTTGCTTTATTAAAAAATGATGAATTAATCAGCAGAACTCAGTCTGGAACCAAACTTATCATTTCTGATTTGATTTAATATTCCTCAGCAGGCTGGAGACCAAAACAAAAACAATATTTATATCTGATGTTATAATTCAGATGTTAGGTTACAGAAGAGCTTTAATAAATGACATCCAGCCGTTATGTCGTTACTATAAACTAATTTCCATCATTACAGATGAAAACCATAAAGTGTAATTAAAACAATCAGGACGTTTTTATGGATTTAATAAATCTAATAATCTGAACAGCAGCTGATCTGAGACTTTAAAGAAACCAAACTCCTGATAGAAAATATTATTTTATTTATTAATGAGTTCAATAATACCTGAGTGAGATTTAATAAGATTTGTTAATATTTAGATTAAAATAATCCACTAACTGTTTAAATACTGAATGTTTTCAACCTTTACATAAATATTATTCTTTAACCTGCTGTATTTAGTATTTAATAATTATAATATTTCCCACCAAAGTAAATCATAAGATCAAGAGTAATAATAAAAGTTTACTTGATTATTGTAAATATCACGACTACTTTTGTCTAGAAAATAATATTTTATGAAACCAAATCTGGAGGTTTGATAGTTTTAAAGGTTTTATTTTTACCAACAGATGTTGGTCTAGTTAAAGTCCAGGTCCGAGTTACTGTGTGACAACATCAGGAGTCAGAAAGCTGATCTTTGGGGAAGGAACTAGACTGACGATAGAAAACAGTGAGTAAAAAATATTTAGTTCTGATTTGAAGCAAAAGGAAACATTTTCTGAATGTTTTAGTTAAAATGAGTTCAGAGCCAGAAGGTCAAACGATTCGCTGATGATGATTATTATTCATCACGTCCAGGTATTTATGTTTCACCTGAACAATATTTTACTACATAAAGTTACGACATTTCACACAATAAAACACAATAAAATACAATAAAACATCAACATGGTCACTAAAACTAAATGTGTTAATAATCTGGGAAATATGTTGAATCCACTGGGAGTAAAACTTTAAACTCTGTAGTTTGGTAGTTTATTTACTGTAGTTTGGTAGTTTATTTACTGTAGTTTGGTAGTTTATTTGCTGTAGTTTGGTAGTTTATTTACTGTAGTTTGGTAGTTTATTTGCTGTAGTTTGGTAGTTTATTTACTGTAGTTTGGTAGTTTATTTGCTGTAGTTTGGTAGTTTACTTGCTGTAGTTTGGTAGTTTATTTACTGTAGTTTGGTAGTTTATTTGCTGTAGTTTGGTAGTTTATTTACTGTAGTTTGGTAATTTATTTACTGTAGTTTGGTAGTTTATTTGCTGTAGTTTGGTAATTTATTTGCTGTAGTTTGGTAGTTTATTTGCTGTAGTTTGGTAGTTTATTTGCTGTAGTTTGGTAGTTTACTTACTGTAGTTTGGTAGTTTATTTGCTGTAGTTTGGTAATTTATTTGCTGTAGTTTGGTAATTTATTTACTGTAGTTTGGTAGTTTATTTGCTGTAGTTTGGTAATTTATTTGCTGTAGTTTGGTAGTTTATTTGCTGTAGTTTGGTAGTTTATTTGCTGTAGTTTGGTAGTTTATTTGCTGTAGTTTGGTAGTTTACTTGCTGTAGTTTGGTAGTTTATTTGCTGTAGTTTGGTAGTTTACTTGCTGTAGTTTGGTAGTTTATTTGCTGTAGTTTGGTAGTTTATTTACTGTAGTTTGGTAGTTTATTTGCTGTAGTTTGGTAGTTTATTTACTGTAGTTTGGTAGTTTATTTGCTGTAGTTTGGTAGTTTATTTGCTGTAGTTTTTGCTCGGCGGTGCAGCACAGTGTGACTGGATCTGGAAGCTGGAAAATATTTTTTGGGACGGGAACCAGAATAACAGTTCAGAAACGTGAGTAGAAATTAAAGGTTAATTTTTATTATGGACAAAAACATAAAAGTTTGATTTTAATATATTATATAGATTAAAATTTTAATAAAGCTTTAATAAGGACATCAGAAGGACATGACAGAATATTTCTGTTGTAGAACAAAAAGTTAATATTCATTGAAGATAAAGTCAAAGACATGAAATGGATTCATTTTAATTTAATCCTCAGATTTAATCTGAATTATTGATATGAAATGAAAAGTTCATCCTCAGAGTTTCTGCTCTGGTTTCTCCTGCTGTGTGAATAATTATGGAAATAAATTCATCTTTGGTTCTGGTACCAAACTGACGGCTCAGAAAAGTAAGTTTATCAGTTTATTTTTACACCACGAATAATTTAAAATTACATCATAAAACCTCAGATTATTGGTTCACAGATAAAAAACCAACGTTTCCAGGATTTATTGATTATGTAAAAAGAATAATTTTATTCCTATTTGGTTATTAAAATGTTGTAAATAGTTGAGTTTTAAAGTGGTTCTTTCTGACTGTGTGTCTGGATATGGAAACTCAAAAACCGTCTTCGGTTCTGGATCCAAACTGATCGTTCAGCCAAGTACGTTTTATTTACAAATTCAACTATGATGTCACATTTTGGTTAGAATACACATTTAATATACAAACTTTACACTTGATGAAAAAGTTTTTCACCAAAATGGTTTTCATCAGATGAATTATATCAGTAATATTTTAATACTAGAATATCAGAAATCAGAGTTTATGCTGACGACGTTCTGCTTTTGGAAACTCCAAAACCGGCCTTGGTTCCGGATCTTTGGTTCCGGATCTCTGGTTCTGGATCTCTGGTTCTGGATCTCTGGTTCTGGATCTCTGGTTCTGGATCTCTGGTTCTGGATCTCTGGTTCCGGATCTTTGGTTCCGGATCTCTGGTTCTGGATCTCTGGTTCTGGATCTTATCGTGTTGATTTGTTCAAAAGCTTTTGGGTTTTTACTCACCAATAATAATTCATTTTATTATTTTCCATCTGAATTTCTTTGGATCATATTTCTGTCAGATTCTGCTGCTGGTTGTCAGATTGTGTGTCTGGAAACACAAAGTTCATTTTTGGTTCAGGAACCAAACTGACGGTTGAATCAAGTGAGTTTTTATTCTTTAAAACATTTTACATGTTGCTGCAACCAGAATCATCATAAACGTCATAAAAACTCATCAATAAAATATTTCATTCATTCATATGGAATCTATAATCATCTAGTTTATATTTAGTGTCTTATTTTACTTAAACTATTAAACTGCAACTTCTGCAAAACGAAGTTAATGAACCTGATTAAATATTAAAATTGTTTCTTTCCATGAACATTTATTGATGGATTTATGAATCATCTGTGAAAACGAGCAGCAACACGAAGCTGCTGTTTGGTTCTGGTACCAAACTAAACATTGGACCCAGTAAGTTTTTATTATTTATGAGAAAATAATCAATAAATGAGGAATATTTCATCTGTGAGATAAAACGGTTTCTGAGTGACTTTGTAAAAAACAAATTAATCTGAAGAACATGGAAAATTATAGAAATAGAAACAGTAAATAAACAAACATTATGGTAAAAGAGTTAAACTCATATTCTATTCCAATGAGAATCATTTATTATTTATCATATTTAACCGCAGACATTTTGAAAACAAACATATTTAGTTTATTCTGAACTAAAGTCGCCTCACTGAAAAAGAAAAAGTGATTTTTCGGTTTAATGAATGTTTTTAGTTTTAGAGCAGCTGCTGAATGTTACACTGTAAAAAGTCAGCTGGTTTTTGGTCGGCTCAGATGCAGAGTGTGTCTGCTTCTGGATCCGGCCGGAAACTTTTGTTTGGCGACGGAACCAAACTGATGGTGGAGATCAGTGAGTTTATTCAACTCCAGATGTTTTATGGTTTTAAATCAGATCCAGAAACATTTTCATTCATAAACTTTCATTTAATCGTTGGTTTATAATCTGCAGTTCATATTTCAGTAAAATCTCTCGCATCCAGATCGGCTCAAAATCAGAAACGTTACAAAAATTAACAAACATTTTAACTGTAAAAACTCAATTTCAACTAAAAACTAAACTATAAAAATCAAATAAACTTAAATATTACACATAATATACCCAGTTCCAGTATAACTGGTAATGAACCAGTTTGCCCATTAAAACATGAAGAACAGAACCGGGCCCGCTCGGTGGTTCTGGTGGTTCTGACAGGTTTTTGTCGGGTCGGGTTCCACAGTGTGAATGACGGAGTCAGGATCCACTTCAGTTCTGGAACCAGTCTAAACGTAGAAACCAGTAAGACCAGCACATTTAACCAGTAACAGTTTAACATTTATTGTATCTTTATTTCACTGGAAACCAGTTAAACTGGTAAACTGGTTGTACTGGGAGCAGATTCTCACTATAAGCTTTAATGTCTCGTGTTTTATTGGTGTTGGATTCATTCGTTGGACTCCAGATTATTCTTGTTGACACCTGAACGCGCCGCGTTAATCTGGAGCTCAGATTATAATCCCAGCTCAGATTCTGTTCCTGTCCGGTTCCAGTGGCTCCCAGTGGCTCCCAGTGGGTCACTGGTGGGACTGGAATAATGATGTTTGGACCAGAAACTGAGCTGAAATAACTAAAAATAAGATTATTAACGTAAAGCTACACAAACCATCATAAATAATAATTTTACACAAAACTGCAACAAAATCCACCAAATATCAGAAAAACGATGGAAAATAAATATTAATGCTTTTATTGTTGAAGTTTGTTTCACTCAAACACGGAAATCTGCTTGGAATCAGACCAGTGATCATATCAATCAGTTATTGATAATGTATCAATATCAGTTATTGATCAGTCAGTGTGACTCCAGAACCTCCTGTTTGGTCTGCAATGAGTAAATATTATCTTTAAAAACACAAATATTTTCATTTTAGACCTCAAAGATTAATCACTTTGTTACGTTTTAATAAAATAATTTGACCATTTATGACATTTTAGGGTTAAAATACCTTCATATCATCGGCGAACGCTTTGATACAAAGAACTGATTTAAATGCCTAATGAAGTATTTTGATAATTTTTATTCAGACTTTCTGGCGCAGAGAGGAAAGTTGTTGATGTTGAAAGTTGTCGGGTTTCTGAGTTGACGATGTGAGCTGTGTGAACGACGCTGCAAGAAAAATCCTCTTTGGCAGCGGAGTCAAACTTTTCATCCAGTCCAGTGAGAATTTCACGTTTATGTCTGAAGTGATATTTGAATTTATGAAACTTCATGATAAACCTGACAGATTAATAAATCGTTTCAACTCCAGAATCATTTAAAAACTTTTGACAATGATCATTTTTAATCTGAAGTCAGAAACTTGACAAAAACATAATTTACACTTTAGACTCCAAATCATTTTGCTCATTAATAAATCAATTATTATTAGATAAACATCTGAGGAAACATATTAACTGTTTATTTGACTTGGATTTGATTCTGTTTTGTGCAGAGAGCAGCACATTATTAATGAAAAGGCTTTAAAGAGAATCCAAACGTTTTGCTCTAAAAGTGTAAAATCGTCTTAAATCTGTAATCTGATGGCCAGATTACAGATTTTAATCTGGTTCTAATCTGATTCAGATTAAAACCAGCCGGTTTCTGCTGAGCAGGATGTCGGTGTGTGAATGACGGAACCTGGGAGATCCGCTTTGGGTCCGGAACCGAGCTAAAGGTTCAGAACCGTAAGAAACTAAAGTTTAACAAACATCAGAGTCCGAAACTGTTGACTCTAAAATCGACTGAAGATGATCGATTATCATTTAAATATTGATTTTCATTTAATTTTGGGTTGATTAAATATGACCAAACGTTTGCTGGTTCGGTTCTTGTTGGACTTTTTTCTGATGTGAGACTCAAACTGGAAATCTGAAAATGTTGTTTGGCTCTGGAGTTTCAGTTACCATGGAAACGAGTGAGTTCAGGTCAAAACCACAAAAATATTCATAAATAAATCAGAAAAGTCTGATAACTGAAATGTTTGAATCAAACTTTTATTCTTATTATCATAATTATTATTATGCAATAATCACATTTCTGTTCTTTAAGTCGGTGCTTTTATTTTGAAAAACAATAAAATTCTCAGTTTATTTTAGATCGTTAAGATTTCATCCAGAACAATTTCTGTACTGAATCAGATTAAACCAAACTGAAGGTTCTGTTTGGACCCGGAAACTTTCAGCCTGTGAAATATTGACCAGTTTTACAGATTTATTTAAATTAACTTTAATCATCACTGCAGCACAAATTGATGCTTCAAGTTTTCACCATTTGTAACTTTTTGTAACTAATAATCATAAATCTGAATAATAAAAGGTTTCAGCTCACAGAACCAAGACTTTACTTCTTCTAAGTTTCACCAACATTCAGGATTTTATTGAGAGTAAATCTAGAAGAAACGGATCAGAACCGGTCGGGTTTCCGTCTGGCGCCGAGTCGCTGTGTGACACAAAGCGGAGTCGGCAAAATCCAGTTTGGACCCGGAACCAAACTGTCAGTGGAGCAAAGTGAGTCCGGTCCAACACCGTTTATCATGAAGGGACTTTCACAGAAATTCAATATTTTCAAAGCAAAATGTAATTTAATAAAGACTCAAAACCTCACAAATATAAAAGTTTTAAAACCTTCAAATGATCCAAAAACACAAAATCAACTTCAGCTTTTATTTACTAGCTGACTCTTCAATTTCTGACAATAACTGATTAATAACTCAGTTTGATTCAGATCAATAATCTGGAAAACATTCAGATCATTTCAACATAATCCAGAAGTTTTCAACTTTTCAGAATCACATTAAATTCATCATTTTATAGTAAAGGGAACACATTAATAATTCACCTAATTCTATGTAAATATTGTTCATTATTATCATATTTTCTCAGATTTTGAGCTAAAATAATCTGATTTAATCTGATGGATAATCTGGATAATCTGAAGGAATGTTTCTGTCTGACGCCGAGTCGCTGTGTGACACAAACTGGATTCAATAAAATCCAGTTTGGATCCGGATCCAAACTGTCGGTGGAGCAAAGTGAGTCCAGTTCCACATTTTCATTAATTCAACTCAAAACTTTCATTTTTTCAGCAAACAAACAAACAAACAAACAAACAAACAAACAAACAAACAAACAAACAAACAAACAAACAAACAAACATCAAACTGGTTTCTCTTACTGGTTCCACTCCGGTGTGAACAACAACGTTTGGATCTGGACTCAAACTGTTTGTTTGATTCCCAACATTTAATATTTATGAAAAATCCCAAACAAACTAAATGATTCTCAACTAAAATCTGCTGCAGGATTTGATAGAATATTTTAAATTGTTATTAAATTTAATGAGTTATTTATTCAAGTTCAGTTTCAAATGAATAATTATAATAATTCATCTAAATAAATATCCAGTAAAAAATACTGAACAGAAAAAAAGATTTATTTAGATCTTAATAAAAACATTTTTAATTTAGTTTAAAAATATTAAAACTGTAGCTGAAAGTTTCTGGTCCTTTTTGTGACGGTCTGGCTGGTTGTGGTAGCAGCTGCTGGTTCTGGTTCTGATCCAATAACAGAAAATTATAGAAAATATGAAGCTTTAATAAAACCATCAAGTTTTAGGAAATGACAGTTTGGAATCATTTGAAAGAAAATCCTCAGATTTATTTACCAGAGTTCATAAAACATTTAGATTTATGTTTCTTTATATTTTTATTATCTTTACATTTTTATTATCTTTATATTTTTATTATCTTTATATTTTTATTTTCTTTATATTTTTATTTTTGTTTGGATGAATAAAAATCTTCATGAGGATCAAAAATAACAAAAAACTGAATATTTTTTAAACCAAAACTAGAAACGATTTCAAAGTTCGACAAAAACAATAAAATCTGTAAAAATGGTGAATTAATGAAACCATCATCATTTATCTGAGGTTCTGGTTCTGGTCGGGTTTGGCAGGACCGGATCAGAACCACTGAACTGGACGGACTCATGAAGAACTCGACGATTTTCTGGAAAATGTTTAATGTTTTATATTCATGATTTTTGTTTCTGTGTTTCAGAAAATGAAATTGAGCCGGATTATTACAATCTGGATTACGACGGAACCAGAGTCTGTCTGGCAACTGGGTTTACCCGACTCAATGCAACAATGATGACACCCGGGTTTCAGAACCAATCGGCCAGCCAGATAACGGATCACAAGGGGGAACCAACTGGTTTCTACAGCCAGGTGGCTTTTCAGGAAGACGGAGAAGAATGTGAAAACGAAAAACAAGGTGAAGGTGAGTCTGAAGCAGAAAGTTTCCTCCGTCACGTTTCCTCATTTACTGACGACTGTTGGTTCTGTTGGTTCTGTTCAGGTGAAATCACAAAACCAGACCAGTGTGACGCCGAGCTGGAACCAGGTACGTTAAACCCAGTGACCTCAATGGACTCTGCTGAGTTCAAACTGGTTCAAACTGGTTTAACCTGGTTTAAACTGGTTTAAACTGGTTCAAACTGGTTTAACCTGGTTCAAACTGGTTTAACCTGGTTCAAACTGGTTTAAACTGGTTTAACCATGTCATCTGCTGCTGTTTCAGATGAGATGGTGAATCTGGCCTCCATCACCATCTTCGGTCTGAGAATCATCTTCATCAAGACGGTGGCCTTCAACGTCCTGATGACGCTGCGGCTGTGGACGAGTCAATGTGAGTACCGGGCCTCACAGAACCGCAACCAGAACCTCACAGAACCTCACAGAACCACAACCAGAACCTCACAGAACCGCAACCAGAACCTCACAGAACCACAACCAGAACCTCACAGAACCGCAACCAGAACCTGTCGGGTTTCGTTGGAGTAACTCCAGTTTATTGATTCGTCCAGAGAAAAAAAAACGTTTTAATTTGAAAAGCCTTTAAAACTCTTAAGAGTGCTTTTATTCTGAAAGTATAACAGGAAACAGCAGATGGAAATAAATAGTTATGATGACAGTAAATATTTTCATAATGACAGAAACATGAAGACCAACTGACCCGGTTTGGGTTTTCTGACCCGGTTCTGATTCAGAGGAAACGAAACGAAGTCAGAGAATTAAAAAAGTTCTAAAGGTTCAGTTCAGGATCTGGACTCAGAACCGGACCCGTTCAGAACCATAACCGGACCCATCAGAACCCATCAAAACTTGTCAGAACCAGAAGCAGACCCGTTCAGACCCGTTCAGACCCGTCAGGTCCATCAGAACCTCCCGGTCGGTCGGTGATAAACTTCCTTCTGGTCCAAAACGCCATGAGGAAAGTTAGAGCTGGTTGATGTTTTGGACCCGGGTTCTGATGAAGACAGAACTTTGTCCCGGTCACCTGGACCAGAGGCAGGACGTGTCCAGGTGTCCAGGTGATCGCCTCTCAGATCCAGATTCATGTTGACTTGGTTCTGATAAATCCGGTTCAGATCAAATCAATTAAAATATTTTTTCTTTTTGTTTTTCAGGATTTGTTGAGGATGAAGGAAACGACCCGGACCGAACCGGACCGAGCCGGACCGAACCGGACCGAACCGGACCGAACCGGACCTGGAGGATCTGTAGATAAAAGTTCCTGTTAAAAACGGAAACGGAGCGAATATGAAGTTCTAAAGATTATTAAAGTCATTTCTAATGTTTTATTCCTGATGAATGAATTATTGTTTGTTTGTGTAAATATTAGTTTCATGTAAATCAGAAATATGTACTTTACTCTGTGTGGACCTTCAAAATAAAATCCCAAAATAAACGAGACCTGATGGTTTTTATTTACGTTTATTAAAAATTATATTCTCATTTATTAATATTCAATGAACGAGAATATTTATTGAAGTTCAATTATTCCAGTAATTAAACCTCTCAGATCAGATTAGATTATTTAAACAGTTTATTGTCTTCAAACTTTTATTTTTTATTAATTATGAGGATTTTCTACCACAGAAAACAGTTCAGATTAAAATATTAAATTAAATTCAGTTTAATTATTTAAAGTTGATTCCAAACTAAAATCACCTGAAACTGGATTCATGTTAAATCATTGAGTCCCAACAGACACGCATGAGGCGACAGTGGAGAGAAAAACTCTCTGCTAACCAGAAGGAACCAGAACCAGAACCAGAACCAGAACCGACTGGAACTTTGAGACAAAACAAAGAGAACGGGTCCAAGATTACTTCCTGTTATTAAAACATAAAGCGGCGATGGCAGCATCATGTCCGACTTTATTATGACCTTAATGTTGAAAATCCGCCTTAAATCTGAGAAACAAACCTGATCAGAACCATCAGAACCATCAGAACCATCAGAACTTTTGTTACTACAGAACCAGCAGCAGAACCAGCAGCAGAACCAGCAGCAGAACCGGCAGCAGAACCGGCAGCCTGCTCATGTGACGTTCTGCAGGTCGGCACCAGAACTTTAACCCGTCCTAAAGCGACCAGTGGAGAGAACAGAACCGACAGGATTTCTTCTGGCTGCTGCGTTCTGCATTCATACCGAACCAGAAACCAAGGATTGGTCCAGCAGGTCAAAGGTCGTTACAGTAACAGACCAGGTGAGACTAAAGCATGAAGGATTTCCTCCAGATCAGCTCGTCTGTCTGATGGTAGAAAAGTTTCTGTGATGAAACTCAAACGGCCTGAAGGAGAGTCAAAGCCCGACAACGACGAGTCGCAGGTCGCAGGTCGCGGCCCGACAACGACGAGTCGCGGGTTTTTATTTACCATCGGGTAAATACCTGTGGGTCGGGTCGCAGGTCGCGGGTCGCGGCCCGACGAGGATGGGTCGGGGGTCGTCAAAACACTCTGGAGTTTTAGCTCCCATTTCACCAACAGGATGACGGTCCAGTTGGGACTGGGAGCAAAAACCAGTTTCTGTCTTACTGGAGTTTAAAACCAGTTACTGGAGAAACCAGCTCTGATCTGGACAAACTGATTTGATCCAAATGAAAATACAGGTCAGTAATCTGAACTGGATGAAACAGGAAAACAAAAGTGGATCTAAATCAGAACCTTGTGGAACCTCAGCAGTTAAAGAAGCAGTCAGAGGAGAACGGGTCGGTCTGAACGTCCTGTGAGATCCAGAACCTTTAAACATGGCCGACCTTGGAGCAGCGGCGGCCATCTTTACTCCGACACAACTCAACTTCCTGCTGTTGCTCAATAAAAGTTTCTTTATTTTTTTATTTTTTTTTAATTAAATCTTTATTCATTTCATTCAATACAAAGAAAAAAAATTAATAAAAAAAAATGAAATGAAAGGTAGCAGAAAGAAGAAAATAATCTTATAATATCTGCCCCTTTTTCTCAACTATGGATCAAAACAACAAAAAAACAAAAAAAAATAAAAAAATTTTGATTTGTCTTATGTGACAAAAAAAAGAAAACAAAGGAAGAACAAAGAAACAAGATCTATTATCAATCTCAACTGAACGATACTATACTCTGACTTTATACTATTTCATACTTCTTCAAAAAAACAATCTTTAACATTCTTTTAAACACGTGTAATGATTTAACATTTTTAACATCGTTTTGTGGGTCGTTCCACAGTTTGACTCCTTGTATCGAAGTACATCGTTCTTTCAAACAAGTTCTGAATTTAGGTTTCTTAAAAATCTGTGTCCCCTTAAGGTTATAACTACTCTCTCTCTTTTCAAAGTTTTTTTGATGTTTAAGGGTAATGTTTTTAGATGTGCCTTATACATAACCAACAAAATATTATAATCAACTAAATCATTGAATTTCAAAAACCTCAAATTACAAAATAATGTATTTGTTGGATATTTACCATGTTTTCGAGCAATAATTCTTATTGCCCTTTTTTGCAAAACAAAAACAGATTTTGTACTAGTATAACATGCCTTTCCCCATACCTCAACACAATAAACCAAGTGTGGAACAATTAGTGCATTATACAACATAAACAGTGCATGATCATTCAGAAAATCCCGTACTTTATAAAGCACTGCAATTGATTTTGCTAATTTTGTTCTTAAATAATTCAAATGGGATTTCCATGATAATTTCTCGTCAATTTTCACACCCAAAATTTTCACCTCACTAACTCTACAAATCTCTACACCATCAACTTTAAATGGAGTGTTTACAGTTCTTTGTCTCCCTGTAAATAACATATAATTTGTTTTGTCCAAATTTAAAGATAATTTATTAAGTTTGAACCATTTATGTATTTGCATAAATTCTATTTTCATTTCTTTTAACATCCCTTTTATATCATTGCCCTGACAAAAAAAAGTGGTATCATCCGCAAATAGAATACATTTGAAAAACCCTGATACATTTACCAAATCATTTACATATAAGATGAACAACTTTGGTCCAAGTACTGAACCCTGTGGAACTCCACATGTAATTTCACAAAATTCGGATCTAGTATCATGTACTTGTACAAACTGTTTTCTATTCTCCAGGTAGCTCGAAATCCACTGTAATGCCGGCCCTCTAATCCCGTATTTAATAAGTTTTTTGAGTAAAATGCTATGGTCAATCGTATCGAATGCTTTCTTTAGATCGACATAAATGCTGGCACTATATTGTTTTTGATCAATAGCATTTGTTATATGTTCTGTCAGTTCCATAAGGGCCATTGATGTCGAATTTCTGGCTCTAAATCCATATTGACTACTACTTAATATATTATTTTTATCTATAAATGTATCTAATCTATTTACAAATAGTTTCTCCAAAATTTTTGAGAACTGTGGTAACAACGATATCGGTCTGTAATTACTAAACATACATTTCTCACCATTTTTGTAAATGGGAATTACCTTTGCTATTTTCATGGCGTCTGGAAATTTTCCTGATGAGAATGACAAATTACAGATATAGGTGAATGGTTTAATTACATAAGACATAATTTCCTTTACAAATTTCATATCCATATTTACCCAATCCTTTGATTTTTTATTCGCCATTTTGTTTACGATACTCAGTATTTCTTTCTCATCCGTTTCTCCAAGAAAGATGCTGTTTGGACAACTCCCAATTTTTTGGGTAACGTCGCTATCATCTTTTGGTATCTGAGCAGCAAGTCTTGGACCAACATTTACGTAATAATGATTGAATTCATTTGCTATTTCATTCCGATCATAAATTTCTGTATTTTCTTTTAAAAAGTGTGTTGCAATACCAGATTTTATTGTATGCTTTGTAGACCATCTGGTGGTTTTTATGAAATGTTTGATGAAACTTTTCAGCTGCAAAATCAACCTGAGGTATTGATTCCTAGTCATTTTATCACATATAACCAAAGTGAAGACAGAGATAATCTGTAATCTGTAATCTGTAATCTGTCAGCAGAGCGGCTCAAACTGCAACAAGCTGCGGATGTTTCTGTGGTTTCCTGTTTGTTCTGCTGCAAAACCTGCAGAGCTGAGAGACGAAAGTGTTTATTCAGACAGCTGGGTGAGGAGGGAACAACCGGCACGGAACCGGGTCAGAGAAACCAGAACCAGAACCAGAACTAAAGAACCAGAATAAATGTCTTTATGTTGAAATCAGTGAAACAGTTTCTGATGCTGCAGAAACCAACCAGCTCCTTTCTGCAGGAAACTGGAGGAAATGATTCGATTAAAACACCATGAAGGACAAAATGTATCAAAATGATGAGAAATTAAAGGGAAACAAATTTAGAAAACACAAATAAAAATCCTAACTGGTTCCGTTCAGCTGGTTCTGTTTGGATTTGGTGACAGAAACATTTACATTAAAAAGTCCATTTACATATATACTTAACATATTCTATTAACATGTTTTATTAATGTTTTATTAACATGTTTTATTTCTCATCTTGTTCTGAGATCTTAAATCCACAGAATTATTAAATTAAATTGTATCAAATGAAAGAATAAATTCTAACATTTACTTGGAGATTGAATGTTTCTGGATCCTCCAGTTTCTTCTGACTGGAACACAGACAGTCCGGATCGGTCCAGACTGTCCTCCAGTGACCTCTGACCTCTGAGGGCAAACAGGTATTGACTCTTCCTGACCACACTGAGGCGCCATGATGGACGTTGTTAATGATCAGAGCGACTGTGATGGTTTTCCCCAGTTTGGGTTCTGCTGGTTCCTGTTGTCCTGTGGGATGTTGCTCACAGAGAGCAGCGCCAGCCGACGCCGACGCCGACGCCGACGGCCAGCGGCGTACATGATGGTGATAAATGGCTGCCATTCGTCTCCGTCTTCTTTTCTCAGTTTGCAGTAAAATGACTGCTTTGGTTCCGTCCTGCTGCTTGCGCTCTGATTTAATCATATTTATAAATATAGATCCGCTGCAGGTTATTGTTTACATGAGGACAAAACATTTTTCTACTACATGTCATCACAGCCGCTGTGGAATAACTGTTATTAATTTCAGGCTCGTTAAATTAAAACTCAAAACCATCTTTCTTGCTCTCTGTATCAGCGCAGCTACGCAGACTCGTTGCCATAGTAACCGACAACAACGCCACAAAAACAAACTCTGAAATACTACAGAGAGCAGAACATTCAGTCTGTTGCAGTAGTTTGGTTTTAGACTTCATGTTTATTTTGTGATTATTAATAAGTGATTGATGAGGTCAGAGGAGAAAACTATAAATAGAATCGCTGCACTTTGACGGCCAGTGATGTCTTGTGATCTTTCTACCATCACTCATCCCTTAACGACCCGTTTGTCTGTTATAAACTTCCATCAGATGGAAACGGTTCGTTCTTCCTGGTTAAACGTCGTTTATCTAAACGGTCTGGAGTCTCCAGGTTCAGATTGAGAAGTTTGGGCCAAATGAAAACATTTTTTCACACCACAATAACCAGAATATCATCAGAATATCATCAGAATATCAGAATATTGTCTGAACAGGACTCAGAAACAGGTGGGGGCATCAACCCTCCTGCCTGTTTCAGTATTTTGTTTTTTATCAGGTTTTATTTTATATTCAGCGTTTAGTTGAAATAATTTGAGGCCAGACTTTGACCCGGTTCTGGATGTGAAGCTGCTCAGAGTTCTGACCCAAAAACTCCAGGATGTCCTGAAGGCGGTTCTGAACAGGTGGAGGAAGAGGAGGAGGAGGCGATGAAGGAGCCGCGCTCTTCTTCTGTGGTTTCCTGGCAGAATCCAGATCCCGACTGTGAGGCGATGAATCTGATGAGTTTCATCACTTCCTGTTGAGAGACTGAATGGAAACCATGGAAACCCGCAGAGCAGCTGGGTGTGTGTGTGTGTGTGTGTGTGTGTGTGTGTGTGTGTGTGTGTGTGTGATCCACCTGTTTTCCACTCAGTTCAGATCTGTGGATCATTCATGGCCTCATTATTTTAATCTCATTTATTACAAACAGTTTTATTTAAACATCTGAACATATTTTATATTTTTATTTTGTTTCATTTTATCTGATCTATAACTTTGATCGGCTGATTAAATTAATTATGAGGTTTGGGATCCTCTGACCTCTGACTTGAACTCCAGTTTCATTCTTCTTCTTTGCTTTGGTGTTAAATATTTTCATAAATGTTGCTGCAGTTCAGACGTCTGGCCTGCTTCATGCTGGTTCTGGTTCTGGTTCTGGTTCTGGTCCTGGTCCTGGTCCTGGTTCTGGTTCTGGTCCTGGTTCTGGTTCTGGTTCTGGTTCTGGTTCTGGTCCTGGTCCTGGTCCTGGTTCTGGTTCTGGTCCTGGTTCTGGTTCTGGTTCTGGTCCTGGTTCTGGTTCTGGTCCTGGTTCTGGTCCTGGTTCTGGTTCTGGTCCTGGTCCTGGTTCTGGTTCTGGTCCTGGTTCTGGTTCTGGTTCTGGTTCTGGTTCTGGTCCTGGTCCTGGTCCTGGTTCTGGTTCTGGTCCTGGTTCTGGTTCTGGTTCTGGTCCTGGTTCTGGTCCTGGTCCTGGTTCTGGTTCTGGTCCTGGTTCTGGTTCTGGTTCTGGTTCTGGTTCTGGTCCTGGTCCTGGTCCTGGTTCTGGTTCTGGTCCTGGTTCTGGTTCTGGTTCTGGTCCTGGTTCTGGTTCTGGTCCTGGTTCTGGTCCTGGTTCTGGTTCTGGTCCTGGTCCTGGTTCTGGTTCTGGTCCTGGTTCTGGTTCTGGTTCTGGTTCTGGTCCTGGTTCTGGTTCTGGTTCTGGTTCTGATCAGGACAGATTCGGTTCTTCTATAAAAGCTTAAATCCAACGTCTGAATGATTGAACTTGGGGCAGAACCCAACAGAACCAGCTGACCAGAACCGGACATTTTATACAGTATTTCAACCTCAAGGAGCTAAAATAAACCGGACCGGGTCAAAACGGTTCTGGGTCAAAACGGTTCTGGGTCAAAACGGTTCCGGGTCAAAACGGTTCCGGGTCAAAACGGTTCCGGGTCAAAACGGTTCTGGGTCAAAACGGTTCCGGGTCAAAACGGTTCCGGGTCAAAACGGTTCCGGGTCAAAACGGTTCCGGGTCAAAACGGTTCCGGGTCAAAACGGTTCCGGGTCGACCATTTGGCTGCTGATCCAGTTGCTGAAGGTTCTGATCGGTTTTCAATCTGATGTTTAATTTGGATTTTATTGAATTAAATTAATGAAGGTTCATTAAAGAAACATAAATTATTATTTTATAATAATAACTTCCTCACATGAGAATCCCTGCAGATCATCAATCAATCAAAGTATTGATTATTACTTATTCTCTGATCCATAACAGTCAGTTTGTTCCTTATACGACATTATAAAGCTCCATTATTATCTTTATTATTATTCTGTCTGGTTCTTGGATTATTTACATTCAGAGGAATAAAAACATTCAAAGGTTGAAATCATAAACTTGAATCAACATAAAATTTATTTTATTTTACTTTTTACAAAATGTGAAAACATCATTTCTGTCTAAATAATCCAGATGTTTTCATGTTAATCAATAGTTTAAGTTCATGTAAAATCTTGTTATCGTGACCTGAAGCTGCAGACTTCCTGTGGCGCCTGTGATGTCACGGCGTGGGCGCCTGATCTGCGTTCTGATTGGCTGCTGAGGATCTTCTGCTCTCAGTTTCCACAGGATGCGGTCGCTGAGCGTCACAGGCGAGGGCGGCTGCGGCTGGCGCCTCAAAGCCCGCTGGGACAGGAAGCCGGCGGGGCGGGGCTGAGAAACCGGGCCAGAACAGAACCGGAGCGGGTCACACGCTTCCTGCCGCCGCCAACATGGTGAGAACGCAGCAGGCGAACGATCAGCAGCTGCAGAAACATCCAGGAAACATTCAGAGCCACAGTGGAGCAGCAGAGGTCAGAGGTCACACCAGCCTGCACATGAATTCATTCATTCACTCATTCATTCAGTCATCGTTATATAAAGGAGAATAAAACACATTTTATGATCATTTCTGGTTTTATAAAATAAATAAACAATTTAGTGATTCAAACCGAATAATTTAAAAAACAAATTCTACAGATACTTTATATCATAATAATTTACATATTATTTTATAAATTAGAATAAATTAGAACTTAATTTATTATCAATCAGTGACGATTAAATCAAAACAAATAGAAAATAAAAAACATTAAACAGAATAAAGAATAAAAATTCTGAACATTAATATAAATATTATTAGAAATAATGTTTATAATATTTATAATATTTATAATATTTATAATATTTATAATATTTATAATGTTTATAATATTTATAATATTTATAATGTTTATAATGTTTATAATATTTATAATATTTATAATGTTTATAATGTTTATAATATTTATAATATTTATAATATTTATAATGTTTATAATGTTTATAATATTTATAATATTTATAATGTTTATAATATTTATAATATTTAAAATATCTATAAAGTTTATAATATTTATAAAATTTATCATATTTATAATGATGCGACGATTTATACGATTTCTAATATTTATAATGTTTATAATGTTTATAATATTTATAATATTTATAATGTTTATAATATTTATAATATTTATAATATTTATAATATTTATAATGTTTATAATGTTTATAATATTTATAATATTTATAATGTTTATAATGTTTATAATATTTATAATATTTATAATATTTATAATATTTATAATGTTTATAATATTTATAATATTTATAATATTTATAATGTTTATAATATTTATAATATTTATAATATTTATAATGTTTATAATGTTTGTATGTATTTGATCATTAAAAGAAAAACTAACTACAGGAAATTGTCAAACAGCAAAAATATTTTTAAAATTATAAAATAACTGGAAGAACCAGCAGATACTTATTGATTATTGATTAGATCCATAACTAACTTATTGATACTTTTATGGTTTTAAGGTCCAAATATTTAAATATTTAAATATTTAAATATCAAATTAAAATATTTTATCAATAACTTTGTTTAATTTCGTCTGGATCCAAACAATCATAAAGTCACTCAGAACCATCAGAACCATCAGAACCATCAGGTCCACTCTGCTCTGCCTCAGTCTGTGGCTGACATCTCGACTTTGACGAGGCGATGGCCTAGTCAAAGTCTAGGCGATTCAGTCGGGTTTGCTGCTGTTTGTTGTTATTATTATATTTTATAGTCCATCCATCCATTTTCTGTTCACTCTAATGGGGTCAGGAGGGTTGCTGGTTCCTCTCCAGCTACGTTCTGGGCGAGAGGCGGGGTCACGGGGTCACCCTGGACAGGTCACCAGTCTGTCTCAGGGCAACACAGAGACACACAAGCACTCACACCTAGGGAGAATTTAGAGAGACCAATTAACCTGACAGTCATGTTTTTGGACTGTGGGAGGAAGCTGGAGAACCCGGAGAGAACCCACCATGCACAGGGAGAACATGCAAACTCCATGCAGAAAGACCCCGGGCCGGGAATCGAACCCAGGACCTTCTTGCTGCAGGGCAACAGCCTTTTATTTTATTTTTCTATAAACACTAAAACTTCATCTGGAGCCCAGCTGTCAAACATGAGGCGCAGGGGCCAAAACCAGGTCGCCGCAGCTTCTTCCTCAAATACGACTTTAATACAAACATGTTCAAATATTAATTTACCAGAAGAATTAGAGCAACGAGAAGCTCAACATGAAGAAAAGACCAACGCAGAGGAAGCTAACAGGCAGGTCCTGGTCAGTCTGGGGCCCACAGCATCACTCCTCCACCACCGAGCCTTCAGCTGGGTTAACCCTGATGACATCACACTTTGGTCCAGCCGACAATGTTCTTCAGATCCGGCTGCCATCTTGTTTCTGGATACCATCAGTACCATGACCTTTAACCTTCGACCTGCTAACTGAGGCTTGCTTCACACTCTGAACTGCTGGGCTGGTTCAGAGATGACCTTTGACCCTCCCCAGGTTGAGCAGCAGCAGCTGCAGCCATTAAACTACAGAAATCAGTTTTAATTGTTTTTGTGTCAGAGGCTCAGCAGAAGCTGTTTGTTGCTTTGACTAGGCCCATCATCATCATCATCATCATCATCATCATCATCATCACCATCATCATCATCATCATCATCATCATCATCATCATCATCATCATCATCATCATCATCATCATCATCATCATCATCATCAGCAGCAGCAGCAGCGCTGCAGCCTCGTGGTCGACCCAGAATCTGACAAACATCCGGTTGAACCAGAGAAACTCGACCACAGAAAGTTTCCGACGGAAAAAAAAACCTGCAGCTGCAACTTCCAGGAAACAAGAATCATTCATTCAGTTTAAATATGACAACATGAACCACAGCAGCAGCTGGTCATCGCTACACATTCACATCTATAATCTGGATTAAAACTGTCAGTTTGGAACCAGAATTATTAAGGCAGGAAGTAAATCTAGATTAAATAACATCTGGATGACCTTTGACCTCAGAGCCGCAGAGTCAACAATAAACAGACAAAAGCAACTTTTACTGTAAATATTAATTTAATGTTTATGAAATATAACAGAACAGGATCAAATATGATCAGATTAATCAGATCCAATCAATCAGCCTTCATCAGATTACCATACCATACCATACCAGCTTTATTTATAAAGCACTTTAAAACAACCACAGTTGATACAAAGTGCTGTACAATCCAAAAACAAAAACACAACAAAATAAGAATAATTATAATTAAAAGTAGTTTAAAAACAAAGACATACACTTTAAACTAGATCTCACTGGTGTTGAAAGCCAAGTTAAATAGATGGGTTTTAAGACGAGCTTTAAAAGTGGACAGAGAAGGGGCCTCTCCCAGATTAACTGGGATTAATAAAATATGATTTCATAAACACATTAAAATGATTTCATTCAGTTTGCTTCGTGGTAAAAAGGAAACTTTTAATTACTTTGAATAATTTAAGAAGGAATTTAATTAAAACCCAGAAAATTTCTGATTTTTGGAGGTAAAATGAGTTTTTATACAGAAACTCAAAAATTTAAAGATTTTAGCTGGAAAACACGATCAGGGATCAGAACAGAGCTGGAGGTCAAGAGGTCAACCTCGTCTTCAGGACGCCATGACCCTGAGAGACAGACTGACTGACGGACGGACAGACAGACTGAAGGACTCGGTGGACAGATGGACTCGGTGGACAGATGGACTCGGTGGACAGAAGGACTCGGTGGACAGATGGACTCGGTGGACAGATGACGGTCCTGCTGCTCTCAGCTGTAATGTCTCCGTCCTGCCAGCAGGGGGAGCTGCTGTGGATCCTGTAATGATTCCTGGCGGATCTGCAGGAATTTTCCTGGTTCCTCCTGGAGTTCAACTCGTCTCTGAATGTTTGGCATCATTTGTCTCACCTGTCCAGGTGAACCAGCTGATGCAGGTACGGAGGCTCTGATTGGTGCATCAGAGGAACTCTTTCATTGATTTGAATCAGGAAGTTGAGACAGAAATCCCTGAAGGTGACCCGATGAGGAAGTAATCAGTGAAATTAACAAGTTTTCTGCTGATTTTTGACCAAACGTTTAAAAAAACAAAACGTTTTTCTGAAACCTGAAAAACATGAAACTAATTTTAATTTGTAGTTGGATAGTTTTGGATGTAACTGTAGCAATGCTAGCTAACTCTGTCAATGTTTCACCCTGTGGTTTCACATTACTGGTTTGATCCTCTCTGGATTTCCTGCTAATGAAGTCTGAAGTCACTTCCTGTTCAGAGAAACGAGACGATTGATTTCAGTCATGAAATGATCCGATTATTTGAATCATGTTTCTGTTTCCAGAACCTTCAGAGCTGAGTCACATCAGGAGCAGCAGAGTTTCCTGAACCCGAGACGATTCTCTGCTCTGGTTTCTCTAAAGGTCAACGGAAACATTTCTCAGCCGCCTTCAGACTGGAAACAACAAACCAGCAGCAACAAAACACAGAAGTGTCTGGATCACCAGGTGAGTCGACTTAAAGCTCCAACGATCATAAAATACAAAATATTCACATTAAAATAATTTAAAGATCCATCAGAACAAATAAAGCCGATCTACAGAAGCTCAGGTTGTTTCTCTTTCTTCAAGTTTCTAAATATAAACATATTTGTTTTTATTTCCTCTAATAAAACATCGTTTCTATCATCCTTTCATTACAGCTGGTGAAGAATACAGAGATGAATCTGATGATCTGAACTGAAACATCTGGACCTGAAATAAACCAATAGAAATGAAAACATCCCAGAATTCCTCCGTTTTCTTTCTTCTGTGTTTTTATTTATGATTTGAATCAAATCATTTCAATGGAATCTGAAGGCGGCTGCTAGGACTCCTGCTTCCTGCAGGTGGCGTCCTTCATGCTGGCTGTTTTTCTGTTTTATTGGACAACAGCGTCATCAAGTGGATGTTTAAAGAACTGCAGCTCAGCGGAGGGATGGAAACTGCTCAGTGTTTCTGTTTTCTGCTTGTATTTGATGTATTTATGATTTTCTAATAACCAGAATGATACTGGAGGTGAAGTGATCCTCAATAAAAACTTCCAGTTTAACCACCAACACGGATGTTTCCAACAAACTCCCTCAGGAAACTCCTGCCCAGCAGGGGGCGCTGTAAAAACCACGAGGAAAAGAGGAGTTGTTACTGATGTGTCTGATTTAGATTTCAATGAAAAACTTTTTTCACTGTTTTAACGTTTTAGGATGAACTGCCTGTTTCCCTCCTGCTCACAGAAACCTGTTTATAACTGAAGACAATCAGAGAAACGCTCGGCTGGTCGACGGATCAGAACCTGACCGCAGCAACCAGCAGGTATAACCTGCTACATTTTCCATAAATCTTTGGCGCTCCACAAAGTGACAAACATCTGGAAATATTTGTTGCCCAAATCTGATGAGGATCTAAATGATTTCAGGCTGAAGTTCTGACTTGTTCTAAAATGGAAACGTTTTGTGAAATGGGAAGTTATTTTCTGGATCTGCTCCAGTTCCAGAGCAGGAAGTTGGTGCTGCTGCAGCACTTAGTGTGGCACAAAGTGGCGCAGAAGCTTTTCATGGATTTTTCATCTGCCTTTAATCCAGCATCATATTTGCTGAGATCCAGAGATGTGAATATTGACCTGAAGTTGTGACTTTTTCACAGTGACCCTCATCTGGTCAGAGACACGTTGTCTGACGCTGAGGAGTCGCCACACTTTGATCATCTCTGTTGTTCTTTACACATATTCCTGCCAAATGTTCCTCCAGACTGTCACCAGCTTCAATGTTGATTATATATTTATGAAAATGTTTGTAACCCAGTTTGTAAAATCTGGCCTTTACTGCAGAACCATCAGTCACATGACGCATTCAGCCAATCACGGCGTCCGGATGGTCATTTGGGCTCCGGGTGTGAAGGGAGAGCTGGAGACAAAACAGTTTCTACTCCCAGACATCCAGATGGTTCCTTCATGTTCTTCATTCACTTTAAGACTCACAGTATGAACAGGATTCAGATCTGAACCAGTTCAGCTTGGAGCCGTTAATCTGACTTGGACTGAACTGAGTGGAGTCAGTTAGTAGTGGATGAAATGTTTGTTGTTTAGCAATAACCAATAATAATTGGTTATTGCTTCGTTGAACTTATTAAAAGATGCAGCGCCACCGCCACCTACTGGCCGCTTTTGGTACTGAAGCATCTGCTGTCCAGGGCAGATCCATTAAATCTGAAGGCATCAAATATGTCAAATAAATTCAGTTCAAATATAAAAATAAACATTATGGGGATGAAATCAGAGGAAACGTTTAAAACAGGGATGAAAAATCAGCTCTGAATAAAAAACAAACTTTAAAAGAAACAATATTTCTGTAAACCAGGTGAGTCAACAGGAGACTGAAGGCCTAACAGAGGAAATCTGAAAGAATCCATAAAAATAACAACAATAAACATAAAATACACTGAATAACTGAAAAGGACACAGAAAAACTACTGGATGTAAAAGTAAAGCTGTGATGTTTAAAACTTCTCCTGTTGAAACATTAAAGCTCTCAGGAGCTTTTAAAGCAGAAATGATCTGGAACCGGTCCAGTTATGATCACATGAATCAAATATGAAAACGCTGCAGCTGAAACGCCTGAAACAGAAAATATGACTGCAAGAGTTTTCACCACATGATGGCGCTGTGGACCCATGAACAGGTGAGCCGATGCCAGCAGTGAGGTTCTGATCCGAGATGGGTTCAGAGATGGGTTCCGACCCGGTGCTGCAGCTGCCCTCCTGCATGTTGTCGGGTCCAGAAGAAGAAATATCGATATGAAACTTTCACCAGGTTTTCTTCCAGAATCTCGGATCTGCTCCACCAGTAACTTACCTCTCTTCACCATGATGGACCGGTACGGCGCCCGCTTGATCTCTCACTCCCTTCTTCCCCCATTCGTGAACAAGATCCCAAGATACTTGAACTCCTCCACTTGGGGCAGGACACCCCCCCTGACCCGGAGAAGACACTCTACCCTTTTCCGGCTCAAGACCATGGCCTCGGATTTGGAGGCACTGATCGCCATCCCAGCCGCTTCAACTCGGCTGCGAACCGCTCCAGTGAGAGCTGCAGATCACGACCTGATGAAGCCAAAAGGATCACATCATCCGCAAAAAGCAGAGATTTGATCCTAAGGCCACCAAAACGGATCCCCTCAACACCTTGGCTGGTCCAGAGATTCTGTCCATAAAAGTAATGAACAGAATCGGTGACAAAGGGCAGCCCTGGCGGAGTCCAACTCTCACTGGAAACGAGCAGGAAACTTATTTTTTGTTTCCTGAAACCCACTCCTCGGGTTTCATCTGATTTTGGATTTATTTTCATTCAACGTTTTGCTGAAGCTCTCAGGTTGGAGTCGATAGATTTTCTGTGGCATCAGAAATGAAACATTTCAGTCTGAAACTCTGCAGCTTCTCTCCTGATTGAAGGAGGAAACACTGAAACTTTCATTCAGAATAAATTTATCTTGTTTCGGTCTTGTTAGTGGCTGTTGGTCATTTTCTATTGACCTTTTGCTCCTGCAGGTTTCTGATGCTGAGTCGTCCTGAAGTTTTGTTTCAGATGTAAATTTTTCTAAGTTTTGAAATCAGAATGTTGAAAATAAGGTGATAAATTATTTGCAGAATTTCTTAAATCTATAAAATCTCTTTGCACAAAACTTTTAAGCCTCACTAGAAAATGGTTGACTTTTCTGAAAATGTTCTCTTGCTCATAGTTAACTTTTATTGTTCTTTTAATTCTGAAAATTAAAATTGTCAGGAGTTAAACTTGTGGATTTTCCCTCGACACTCAGAAGGTGAACTTCCATTTCTTAAGAAGCAGAAAGCCTGGATGAGGAGCGGTGGTTTGTGGTTTCTCTTATCTTTGAACCTGGGTCTGGTGTCTGTGGTCAGGTTTTTGTGCAGCCTCCTCTACATGTTGCACCACTGTGTTTCCAGAGCGCAGTAGTAGAAACCTGAATCTGCCAGAGTCGCCGTTTCAACCCGGAGTTCAGTTGATGAATCTGTTGTTACTGATCTGTAATGATCGTTGGTAACATATTCCATCTCACTTCGGTTATTTGCTCCTTTCCACAGCAGGAACTCAGGAGCCTCAACATCAGAAACTTGTTTGTACCAGTGAAGGTAGGCATGTTCAGAACCCGTCTTATAGCTACAGCTGAATGAGACGAGTTGTCCTTCTGTCCCGGTGACTTTATCAACAACCGCAGAGATGAAGTCTTGACCCTGAGCTGATAGACCTGGAAAAAATGAAGCCATTAGACAAACATCGTCCATGAGGGTGAGAGAAGAAGAAAAAGTGGAAAAATGTCCCATGAACAGTAATATTCTATCAACCTGCTCAACGAAATTAACTGGTGAAAAGATTATTAATTAATGCAGCAGAAGAAAAAACCTAAACTCACCTCTACTGAGAGACAGAAGCAGAACCAGGCAGAGCAACATGTCTTTGGGTCCTTAGAGCCACACGGCAGATCAACAATGTTCTTCCACTGCAGCAGAAGGAGGAAATGATGTCATTGAATGAGCTGAAGGTCAGGGGGCGGGGCCACTTCTACTCAACCAATCAGACAGCTTTCTGATCTTTACTGCTTCATGTCTGTTGACTTTGTCTTCAAAGACTCAACTACCAGTGGATTAACAGGAAGTGGGGCCCTCTAGTGGCTGCTGTGGAGTACTGCAGGTTCTTGTACAGGGTTCTGGTGTTTCCTGTCACTGTGGGCCTCACAGCGCAGTAGTACACAGCAGAGTCTGTCACTGCAGCAGAGGAGATCAGCAGATCCATCTGGGTTTTATCAGCAGTCATGTTGAAGGAGAAACCAGGAAGCGGTGTTGACATCGGAGCTCCTGTTCCTGAGTGAGAGATCAGGAACTGTGGAGGTTTTCCAGGATATTGTCGATACCAGAAGAAATAATCATTTGCAGCTCGTCTTGAAAATGTATAGGACAGATTAACAAAGCTGCTTTCTAAACTGAAGAGTTCCTCCTCATGAGGAGTAAGTTGATCACAGCTGATACCTAAATGAAGAAACATCTGTTTAGTTATAAAGGTTTTCATCGTGACTCATTGACACATTTTCCCAGTTCAAAGCATCTCGATCCAATCTGACCTGTTAGTAGAGAGACGATGAGCAGAAACAGACCATAATAGTCCATGTTGATCAGAGTTAATGTTGGAGAGTTGAACTGAACTGAAGGAGGAAGTTTGAGTTTCTATAGAGATCAGGAACAGATCAGCTCCTCCTCTTCCTCCTCTTCCTCCTCTTCCTCCTCTTCCTCTCTCCTTCAGCTGCTTTCTTCCTCTAGAAACATTTTTTCTCTTAAACTCAGTGAATAAGTTCAGAAATATCAAACTCATGAAGTTTCTCATTGTCTGAAACACAAGAACTGTGACGTTCTTGTGTTTCAGACTCAAGAAACACGAGACACTTCACCTGTTTTTACTCAGAGGTGAAGTCTTGCTGACAACTGGACTGATGATCTTGTGCCCAGAGGAAGATGATGGTTGGTTCAGAACCAAGAACAGCACAGAACATTTGAAAACGGGTCGGCCATCAGTCCTCAGTGTCTGCTGATCTGTTTCACCTGCTGCTCCGACAGAGGAATCAAATGTTTATTACGTTAAAGATTCCCCACATTGAAATGATTTATTTTTGTTTTATTAAATATCACCAAACCTTCATCTTGTTCTTCTTCTGCTTCATTAATCTCTAGTAAGTTTGTCTGTAGATTAATTTTATAAAATATTTGACTAAACTGCAGTTCATTTCCAGATTAATTAAGTCAAAAGTTTCTAAATATTTAATCAGTAAATGTTACAAACTGAGATCACTTTTCAGTTCTCCAGGAACCAGAGAACATGAACTTTCTGTTTGACCTCTGACCTCTGCTGCTGCTGACCACGGTGCTAGACAGCTAGCTTACCATCCATTAAAAATCCATCCATCCATCCATCATCCATCCATCCATCATCCATCCATCCATCTGTTCATCCATCCATCCATCATCCATCCATCCATCCATTCATCCATCCATCATCCATCCATCCATCTGTTCATCCATCCATCCATCATCCATCCATCCATCTGTTCATCCATCCATCCATCATCCATTCATCCATCATCCATCCATCATCCATTCATCCATCATCCATCCATCCATCCATTCATCCATCCATCCATCCATCATCCATTCATCCATCCATCCATCATCCATCCGTCCATCCATCCATCCATCCATCCATCATCCATCCATCCATCATCCATCCGTTCATCCATCCGTTCATCCATCCATCATCCATCCGTTCATCCATCCGTTCATCCATCCATCCATCCATCCATCCATCATCCATCCATCATCCATCCATCCATCTGTTCATCCATCCATCCATCATCCATTCATCCATCATCCATCCATCATCCATTCATCCATCATCCATCCATCCATCCATTCATCCATCCATCATCCATCATCCATCATCCATCCATCCATCATCCATCCGTTCATCCATCCATCCATCATCCATCCATCCATCATCCATCCATCTGTTCATCCATCCATCCATCATCCATCCATCCATCATCCATCCATCCATCATCCATCCGTTCATCCATCCGTCCATCCATCCATCATCCATCATCCATCCATCCATCATCCATCCATCATCCATCCATCCATCATCCATCCGTTCATCCATCCGTCCATCCATCCATCATCCATCATCCATCCATCCATCCATCCATCCATCCATCCATCATCCATCATCCATCCATCCATCCATCCATCCATCTGTTCATCCATCCATCCATCATCCATCATCCATCCATCCATCCATCCATCCATCCATCCATCCATCCATCATCCATCCATCTGTTCATCCATCCATCCATCCATCCATCCATCCATCCATCATCCATCATCCATCCATCATCCATCCATCCATCATCCATCCATCTGTTCATCCATCCATCCATCTGTTCATCCATCCATCCATCCATCCATCATCCATCATCCATCCATCCATCATCCATCCATCCATCCATCCATCCATCCATCCATCCATCCATCATCCATCCATCCATCATCCATCATCCATCCATCCATCATCCATCCATCCATCCATCTGTTCATCCATCCATCCATCATCCATCCATGCATCTGTTCATCCATCCATCCATCATCTTATGGAGCAGAGATGCATCTAAAAGTTGCAGGATGAACATTAGGAAACGTTTCTGTACATAATCAGTTATAATGTTCATTTAATGCTGTCAGTATGGACACACTAGGGTGACCAAACGTCCGTATTTCACGTCCTGTCCCGGGCGTCCCGGGCGTCCCGGGTTTTTTTTAGAAAGTGAGGAAATATCCTGTTTTTTAAATTACCTCCATTGGACCATTAAATTTACAGGCACTAGGGCCCTGCGCACGGCGCTGCGTGTGACGTAATCCCTGAGCCGCGTCAGTGCGGGCAGCCCTGTTCTTAATCAGAAGATAGATAGCATGGCTGTCAATACGCCAACAACATGGTAAAGCGAAATCATGTTATTGTAGGCCCCCCCTCCACCCCGCTCCAAGGTGTCCTGGTTTTCCCAAATGAAAATATGGTCACCCTAGGACACACACACACACACACACACACACACACACACTTCAGAGGTTTCTGTTCATTTTATATTCATCCCTCTAAGAGTCACTGCAGATTATAATGCATTATCAACTGTTCAACAAAACTTCACTGCTGCAGACCAAAACTCATCTGGTCTGTAATTTCTACCTCTTTAAATAAAGTTCATGTTATTTAATCTTCTTCCTCTGAGTCTATGTACTGAGGGAATCTGAGATATTTGGTCAAACACTTTCACAATCTTCTAATTAAAGCAACTAAAGCTCATGGATCTGAACCTTCAACCTGTTGAACATTAACAGCAAAGACTTTTATTGTAGAACTTTGTTTTCTTATTGTTTTTGTCTTCATCCTGTCCAGTTTCCATAGTCTAAAGCAGATAATGATGATGGTTGAGACTAAGCTCAGTCACATCATCTCTTCTCTGTCTTCAGTCCAAAGACTCAACAGGGAGTGAGTCCCTCTAGTGGCTGCTGTGGAGTACTGCAGGTTTTTGTACAGGGTTCTGGTGTTTCCTGTCACTGTGGGCTGCAGAGCGCAGTAGTACACAGCAGAATCTGACGGACGGAGATCCTGGATCTTCAGAGGAATAGAAGCATCTTCAAGACTGGCATCAAATCTGTCTTTGTTGAACAGCTTAGAGTTCACGCCTGTTCCTTTAACACGTGACAGTATATGGATTGGGAGTTTATTTTCTTCTTGTTTATACCAGAACAGATATGGATTTGAAAAGGAATTTGCTTCATAAGTACATCCCAGAGTCAGTGATTGTCCTGCAGCAGCAACAAGTTCTCCTTCTGTCTGCTTCACTGAATCTCCTTTACACTCTGGGGAAGAACAGAACATGCAGAGGAAGAGATGGATCAATAAAGATGATTGATTAAAGGAGAACAATCAGCAGCTTTAAAGACTTGTACTCCATGTAGAGGAAACATGTTGATCTTTGTATCTTACCAGAGAAAAGAGCAGCCAGAATAATCCACAGCCAATGTTCCATCTGTCCAACAAGGTTTAAATCAGCAGGAGAAAGCAGCTGATGTTCAACATTCAGTCTGACTGTTGTTCTCTTCACAGCACCACTTCTTATTGACACAATGCTGGAACACAGAGCACCAGGAGAGCGCCGCCTACTGGAGCATGGCGCCCCCTGGTGGCTGCTGTGGAGTACTGCAGGTTCTTGTACAGGGTTCTGGTGTTTCCTGTCACTGTGGGCTGCAGAGCGCAGTAGTACACAGCAGAGTCTGTCACTGCAGCAGAGGAGATCAGCAGGTCCATCTGGGTTTTATCATCACTCACGTTGAAGGAGAAACCAGAAACCGGATTCAGGAGTTTTGCTCCATTTCCTGTGTGGGAAATCAGGAACTCTGGAGGTTTTCCAGAATATTGACGATACCAGAAGAAATAATCAGTTGTTGCTTGTTTTGAAGATTTATAGGACACCTTAGCAGAGCTGCCGTCTAATCTGAAGACTTCCTTATCAAGAGGAGTAAGTTGATCACAGCTGACACCTTAAAGAAGAAATATTTCTCAGTCTTGAAGTTGCAAAGGTTTTTATAGGGAAACGTTTAAATTTTAACAATTCAAAGCATCTCGATCCAATCTGACCTGTTAGTAGAGAGACGATGAGCAGAAACAGACCATAATAGTCCATGTTGATCAGAGTTAATGTTGGAGACTTGAACTGAACTGAAGGAGGAAGTTTGAGTTTCTATAGAGATCAGGAACAGATCAGCTCCTCCTCTTCCTCCTCTTCCTCCTCTTCCTCCTCTTCCTCCTCTTCCTCCTCTTCCTCTCACCTTCAGCTGCTTTCTGATGGACTTTAGTCATCAATGACTGCAGATCTGTTGCCATGACAACCCACATCATGGAGGTTCTGGTGAGACTCCTGTTGGCCCACCTGAACCAGTTCATATCAAATCTTCCTGCTGCCTCCAGGATCCAACGCCAAACTGCTTCTGGCTGCTCTTGGACTTCATGCTGCAAGATTTCTGTTAATCTCTTCCTGGTCACATTTTTGCAATTCCAGGCAACCAATATTCTCACTCTTCAACCAGAAACACATTCACACTCATGTCTATGCAAAAAGTCTAAAACGTTGAAACCCGCGTTGATATTTTATTAATGCAACCTGCCTGTGTTGATGCCTCTGTGATCTGATAGTCAATTCAGCAATCAAGATAGAATCTCCTGAAATCCTTTTCATGGCCCATGAAGGTAGCCAGCTTCTCCATACGGCATGCCTGAAGGGACACATGACAAAAGACAACAGAAGAGGAAAGACATCTGCTAGTCATGTTATATGAAATGTTTATGAACTCTCACCAAAAGAACTATTTGGGTTTCATGTAGAAGGTTGGAAGTTGTTTTTCTACAGCTGCATCAGAACCAGACTGTCTCTCCACTTGTTGTTAATTCTTTATCTCTGGTATAAAACTCTGGTGTTTCTCTGCCTAGCAGAGCTTTTCATCCATAATGTTCTGACATTCTGCATCAACTGGGATGCAGAATGTCAGGCGTTACTCATGTCTGCAGACTTCTTGGAGTATTTCTGCACCAAGTTCAGTCGCAACATGATGCCACTGTTTGTCTTCACAGACTCAAAAACCCGTGGATTAACAGTGAGTGAGGCCCTCTAGTGGCTGCTGTGGAGTACTGCAGGTTCTTGTACAGGGTTCTGGTGTTTCCTGTCACTGTGGGCTTCACAGCGCAGTAGTACACAGCAGAGTCTGTCACTGCAGCAGAGGAGATCAGCAGGTCCATCTGGGTTTGATTTTCATTCACTCTAAAGGAGAAACCAGGAAGCGGCTGAGATAATTCTCCTCCTTTTGCTGTGTGAGAGATCAGGAACTGCGGAGGTTTTCCAGGATATTGTCGGTACCAGAAGAAATAATCATTAACAGCTGCTGGTTTGGATAAAGTGTAGCTCAGAGGAACAAAGCTGCCGACTGAATCGAACACTTCATTCTGCCGGGGAGTCGGTTGATCACATCTGACACCTGGAGGAAGGAAAATCTGTTCAGTTACAAAAGTTTTTATGAACATTTCAGTAGATCGAAGCATTTAGACTAAATCTGACCTGTTAGTAGAGAGACGATGAGCAGAAACAGACCATAATAGTCCATGTTGATCAGAGTTAATGTTGGAGAGTTGAACTGAACTGAAGGAGGAAGTTTGAGTTTCTATAGAGATCAGGAACAGATCAGCTCCTCCTCTTCCTCTTCTTCCTCCTCTTCAGCAGACAGTCAGCTCTGCTTCCACTGACAACCTGACCTGGATTTAACCTGGATTTAATTTGGATTTGCTTGTTTTTAACCAGTTAAATTTGGGGCGTGCTCCGGTGGCGTAGAGGTCAGCGCGCCCCACGCTTGGAGGCCCTCAGTCCTCGACGCGGCCCTTGCGGGTTCGAATCCCGGACCCGACAACATTTGCCGCATGTCTTCCCCCCTCTCCTTCCCCCCTCCCTGTCAGCCCACTATGAAAAAGGGGACACTGGAGCCCACAAAAGGGACCCCCTGGTGGGGAAAACAAAACTAAAACAACAACAAAACAACAACAAAAAACAGTTAAATTCATCAGAAAAATATCCCATGTCAGCTGATTTACCCTCTTATGACTGAACTGTTGAGTTAAAGTAGTTTACTATAAAAATCAGTGAATCCCTGAGTTTCTTCAGAAAGGCCTTTCTGTTTCATTTGCTATTTTTCTGTACAAAATTATAATCTGAGGATTAATGATGCTGAAACCAATCCGCCATTATACTCTGACATGAATCTAATCAACAAGAAATCATGTAGCAAATCTTCTAATCATATTGTAAGGGAATATATAACCCAGGGGGGGGCAGTCCTGGTCCTGGGGGGTCAGAGTCCTGCAGCTCTTAGAGTCTCTCTGGTCCAACAACCTGGATCTCCTCCTCAGTTCAGTCGGGTTCTCCAGAGTTCTGCTGATGACCTCATGATTGGACTCAGGTGTGTTGAAGTGGAGAAACATCTACAGGTAGCAGGACAACCAGGACTGGATCTATGACCCTAGATCTATACCTCTAGATCTATACCTCTAGATCTATACATCTATATCTATACCTCTAGATCTATACCTCTAGCTCTATAACTCTAGATCTATGACTCTAGATCTGTAATTCTAGATCGTTTCTATTTAGGTCCAAAAATAATAACTTCAGTTTTGTCTCATCCACACATTTATCTGCTCTAAGCATCTGTTCAGTGATTGGATGGGGTCAAAGGTCACCTGGTGACATCATAATGTAGAGCTGTGTGTCATCTGCATAGTTATGGTAGCTGATATTATTTCCTGTTATAACCTGAGCCAGTGGGAGCATATAGATATTGAATAAGAGGGTCCTAGGATTGAACCTTGGGGTACCCCACATGTGACCTTTGACCTGTTTGATGAGAAGTTTCCAATTGAAACAAAGAAATCCCTGTTCTTTATGTAAGATTCAAACCAGTTGATCTCTGGACCGGAGAGTCCGACCCAACTCTCCAGTCCATTCAGTAACATGTCATGGTCAACACTGAGGTCCAACAGAACCAGAACCAGAACCAGAACCAGCACTGTGGTTCTCCCACAGTCTGTATTTATATGGATGTCATTGAACACTTTGACTAGGCCAGTCTCTGTGCTGCGGTAACCATGGAAACCAGACTGGAAGGAGTCAAAGCAGTTGGTTATTATTAGGAAGCTATTTAACTGTTTAAACAGCTTTTTCCATAACTTTACTGATGAATGGGAGGTCAGAGGTCAGAGGTCGGCCTGTAATTCTGCAGTAGTGAAACGATACTAACTGGTCGCCAAATCATAAATAATGTCATTTTGTCCCTAGTGAGCTTGGTTAGAGTAACAAGCCAGTCAACTCTCTGCCGTTGTTTCATGCTAACAGTGATAGAGTTAAAATAACAACCTATATAAATACTAATTATTATATTTAAGGACTGTTGGATTCTATGTCTGTTTCTGGAATAGATGTCTGCAGGAAGTGATGAGTTTGCCAAACTGAGAACTGACCTGGCAGGAAAACACCAAAGGCTAAAGGGTCAAAGGTTGCGACCCCAAGATACAGGAACTGTTTAGATGCCCTCACATGTACTTAAGGCAGGAGATTCATTGTATAGAGAAGATTTATGTGTGTTAGCAGCTGGGTTTTGTTCTCCACCCTTTCAGGACCAACTGGTGGCTAAATGTAAATTAGGGCAAAATAAAGGAGGAGAAGCAAGAGAGGATTCTCAGAGCCAGTTTGGAGACGATGACAATCCGACGCTCCTCTCTGCTCTCCTCACCAGTAAAATCCAATTCATTCGTCTTTCTTCTTCTTTTATTGAGGTTGAACCTGACAAACAGATTAAAACTAGAATCAGAATTTATGTTTCAGAATCAAACATCATTTACTTGTTTATTCATCGTAAGGCTTCATGTTGTTTTCACAGGTCAGAATGATTTATATTTAAATATGGGACATAATTTATCATGAAGCTCAAATAACAGAATAGGTTGAGTTTCATTCTGTCTGTTTTATTGAATCAACTAAATTTCACTGGGATTAAAAATCTCTTTTTCAAGATGAATCTGCCCAACAGCAGCAAAACAGAGAATGCAAATCATAAAACCACAGATACATAAACCCACTTTAAATATGATATGGTAAATAGAAGAGAAATAATGAACACACCAACACAGGTACAGAGGAGACTAACCTGCTAAAACATGATTTAGAAACTGAATAAAAATGGCCTCAAGTACATTAAGAGACCTTGGATTCTGTTTAAACTTTAGGAAAACATAACAAACAAAAAACCATCAGTTTGCATAAAATTTTAGATAAAAAATGCATTTAATTTTAATTATTGGTATTTCTAATAAAGAATCTAAATACCAAGTTTAGCAAAGTTAATTTTGGTAACATGTCTTGAGGTTTAAGTTTTAAGTTTTAAGTTTCTGTCTTATCCAGCAGCTTGTTAGAACCAGCGGACGTCCAGACGCTCATCAGCCTGCAGCTTACAACGGTTCCTCCCATTCACTTAGATCTGCTGGACAAACTGGAGCAGGAGCAGCTTTGTCATGAGGTTCAGTGAGTTTCTACAGAGAAACCTCGGGTTCATGCAGTCTGAGGCCCTCTAGTGGCTGCTGTGGAGTACTGCAGGTTCTTGTCCAGGGTTCTGGTGTTTCCTGTCACTGTGGGCGTCACGGCGCAGTAGTACACAGCAGAGTCTGTCACTGCAGCAGAGGAGATCAGCAGAGTTCCTCGTTTCTGAGTTTTATTGATGTGAGCTGAGAAATCGGAGCGAGTTGGATGGATGGATCCCGACTCTGAAACGTAGAGCAGGAACTCTGGTCTGGATCTCTGCTGCTGTCGGTACCACTGGACATTATAGATAGAACCAGTATATCCGCAGCTCAAACTGGTGGGGCTTCCCTCTGAAGCGACGTGTTCCCTCTGCTCCTGTGTGACGGTGTTCATGGAGCCCAGAGCTGTAAAATGAAAGTTCATGTCAGTCAGTCTGCAGCAGATTCAGGAATCAGGAGGCTCAGAGGCTCTTCCATCCACATGTGGTCGCAGTGAGACTCAGAGAGAAAACCAGAGCTTCTCTCTGCTCTGATACTCACCGATGTAGAGAGAGAAGAGCAGGAGGTAAAGCAACATGTTCCAGGAGTTCAGGTCAGACAGCAGATCTACAGAGATGATCCACTGCAGCAGAAGGAAGACTAACAGACCTTCATCATCATCATCAAGCTGCTTTTAACCCTGCAGAGACAAGCCTTCTCATTGGCTGAGCTCAGCAGTGGTGGGAGGAGCCAGAGAGAAACTGGTTGTTGCTGAAGGTGAGGTTCAGCCAGTGAGGAGATTTCTGACTGAGAAACCAGTTAAAGTTATTGAGTCGGTGCTGCAGAGAACCAGAAACCACTGAGACTGATTATGGTGATGAGGATGAGGTTTCAGCGGCTCTGATGGTCTAAGATCCAGTGAACTGGTGATCCTCCCAGTTTAGGAACCAGTTTGACATCAGATGACTTAGTGTGAAATATCCTCCAGATGAATCCACTGTGGTCATACTGGGATGAAGATGGTCAGAAATGGTCAGAAATGGTCAGAAATGGTCATAAATGGTCAGAAATGGTCAGGCGACTGCGAGGGTGAAACGATGACAACAGTCCCACATCATGCTGCTGCCACCACCAGGCTGAGTTACTGTTCACAATGCAGCTGAGTTTCTGAAGGTTCACCAAATTATGATCCAACCTGCTGAACGACCCACAAACCAGCCGACATGTTCCAGTATGTTCTGGTTCTGGTTCTGGTCAGTGTGTGATCAGGTCAGTTAGAGGTTCAGGGTTCTGCAGATCTGGGTTTTTCTCCTTCTACCATCCAGATTTACTACATGAGTGAATCGGTTTTAGTTTTTCTTCATGCCTAAAATTATTAAACATAAAGATCTACTAAGATTGTAGAATTATAAACAGTGTTCAATCTATGGTAGAAAACTACCAAGGACCAAGTTAGAATAGTAAATATGTTGAGTGAAACAGCAAATGTTTTGTTCTGACTGCTTTAGCTGTAGCCGCTGGGAAAGCAAACTACTGGAGAATCAGAGGATCGTGATGAACCAAGAGCTGCTGCTTCCTGGAGGAGCGTCTGATGAACAGAGCAGCTGCTGAAACTCAACAGTCTCAGGTCTGAATGCTTAGAAACAGGTGGACATGAAGACACGGACCAATCAGCACAAAGGAAACACTGCTAAAGGAAACCAGCCAGAAACTGAAACAGAACCAGAACCAGACTCAATCCTAGGAATTTAAAGAACTAGACAATGATGTGAGGCCCTCTAGTGGCTGCTGTGGAGTACTGCAGGTTTTAGTACAGGGTTCTGGTGTTTCCTGTCACTGTGGGCTGCAGAGCGCAGTAGTACACAGCAGAGTCTGACGGACGGAGATCCTGGATCTTCAGGTTGAAGGATTTCTCGTCTTTATTGAAGTCAGCATCAAATCTGTCATTGTCAAAATCTTGAGCTTTATATTTTGATGATGACAGCTGCTTCAGCATGTACTTTGGGTAGCTGTTTTCTTCTTGTTTGTACCAGAACAATGTGACACTCACACTGCTCTCATAAGTGCATCCCAGAGTCAGTGATTGTCCTGCAGCAGCAACAAGTTCTCCTTCTGTCTGCTTCACTGAGTCTCCTTTACATTCTGGGGAAGAACAGAACATGCAGAGGAAGAGATGGATCAATAAAGATGATTGATTAAAGGAGAACAATCAGCAGCTTTAAAGACTTGTACTCCATGTAGAGGAAACATGTTGATCTTTGTATCTTACCAGAGAAAAGAGCAGCCAGAATAATCCACAGCCAATGTTCCATCTGTCCAACAAGGTTTAAATCAGCAGGAGAAAGCAGCTGATGTTCAACATTCAGTCTGACTGTTGTTCTCTTCACAGCACCACTTCTTATTGACACAATGCTGGAACACAGAGCACCAGGAGAGCGCCGCCTACTCGAGCATGGCGCCCCCTGGTGGAGAGGAGAGGTGCCGTTCACCAGAGAGGAGACGAGGCTGCAGCAGCTGGGCAGTGGACCAGATGCTGAGGAGGAACTGGTTTTACTGGTTTTACTGGATCCTGTTGGCAGAATAGATGATCAGCTGCTGTATTCTCAACAGGTCTCTTCATCCTGGACTGCAGTGAGTTTTTCACAATTAACTTCTAAAAGAAGTGAAAAATGTTGCTAAAGTGGATCACATTGGTGCTTCTTATTCCAGGGATTTCTAGCAAATGAATTGTTGAAGAGTTACTGTTCCTGTTTTAAGAACGATTGTGACGACAGAGGAAACGTGACCCAGAAATGCTGTGACATCTTCCTCAAAATTTCAGTTCTGTAAGCATGGCTTCTTGAATTCACCTGACAGTGGAAATCATTTTGTATTCTGATATGTTTCTGCTGATCAGATAGTTCTTTTTCTCAAATCTGAACATAAAATAAATGTAACACTTTCTTCATTCTCCATTCTTCATCAGCTGAACTCTTGGATCTAAAACATTTTCATAAATACAAAATTGTCATGATCTGTGTTTTTCTCTATGTTTATTTTGCGTCTCCGTGTTGTCCTGTCTCCCCTCGATTGTTCCCAGGTGTGTCTTGTTTCCGTGATTACCCTCAGTGTATTTAACCCCACTGTGTTCTTTGTTCCTCGTCTCATTTGGTGTCGTTTCTGTCAGTCGTCTACTGTCCAGTTGTATACCAGTTGCTACCTGTGTTGATTATTGCACAGGTGTGCGTCAGGCTGGATGCAATAAAAAGCCATTGTGAAATGTGTTTGTTCACACAGCGCCATCTCACAGATGCCAGAAGTTTTCAGGAAGTAGGCCACTGGCCTGTTGACTGCTGATCGACATACAATCAGCAACATAGGAAACAATGCAAGAATCACTATTTTCAAACTGATTTGTTTCTGCCAAGACACTCAAAGAAAGTCCTGTCCTGCTGTGAGTCCATCAGTCTCCCATTCAGATTGGGAATAATGTCCAGAAGAACAGGTCAATGGCTCCAACAGCTGGAGCCATTGACCGTTGCTGGGTTGCAACGTCAACTATGCAAACGCCGCTTCAAATGATCCTCCATGACATGCTGGACATGGAGGGCAGGTGGTTCAGGTGTGTCCATTGGACCATTAGGGAACTGAGAAATGCCAGAGGCACAAACAGCAACAAACTGATCAGGTTATACTTTGAAGGTCTAAATGTCGTTTTCTGCCCAAAAGGTCAAAGAACATGTAACCCTCTGGGTTCCCAGAAAGGTGTGTGTTATTGTTGTTTTAAAAATGACAAGGTTAACAAATTTAATGTATGTAATTTAATATCTTAAAGTAAGATATAATAATTTCCAAGACTTATGGTGGGAGAAAAATAACTTAAAAAGTTAAAAAGAGTAAAGTAAAAAACTGGTTAATATGTGTTGTTAAAATGTGGTGTTCTGTTTCTTTACGAGAGAACAAATATGGTGTAGTTTATATGGAAAGTACACCTCAACACGAGTGTGACAGACAAGGATGCTGTGTGGACAATTGCTATTGGGTAATTGCTATTCTCCTGAAATCTGATTGGCTCGGGGGCGGGACAACAGGAGAGCGAAAGAAGAAGAAGAAGAAGAAGAAGAAGGATTGGGCAGAGCGTGAGGTGAGGACGTCGACGAGGAGACTTGGCGGAGTCCCGCTGGGACTTTGGGTGAGAGTTGTGCAAAAAAAAAAAAGCTTGCTCACCTGTACCGACTAAGGACCGCTGAAGGACCGAGAGCGACGCGTTTCGGTGAGCTGAATCGGAGGGTATTATCTAAGTTTAGAATAGTAAATGATGAATGTATTTGAAAATTGTACTATCTGTGATAATTTCTGAATCAAATGGAAATTGTTTGAATGAAAATGTGTTGTTTAGTATTAGAAAATTGTTCAGGATTTATGTGATAAGGCAAAGATTCAAATCTTTTGAGATGCTGAGTGCAGATGAGCAAAAACTAGGTTTTGTGAAGGTAATCTTTCCTTGAACCAAATTACCGGATTTAAGTTGTTCTGAGATAACGGGAGACGCTCCGAATTTCACAGGTATTTGTGAAGTCTTATTTTATGGTTTTATTTGCCCAGGTGGCCCTAGAGCCCAGAAAACCAGGATGCAGCTGCTTGCTCCTTTGTTCTACCAGAGACCAAAATGGCCTTTGATCTCTGGCGTGAAATCAGGGGAAGTTCTAAGTTTTTCTGAGTGTCTAAGGTAGCTTCTGGTTGGTCAAACAGAGGTACGCCTTAATTGAATACATTAAAAAGGAAGGACACACCTCCACTATAAGAGTGCATCCACAATAATAATAATTCAGATGGCTGCCCTATTCTGCCTTTTTCAGCATCAGCTTTCTCCAAAGACATGTCTTTGCCTTTTCTTTCTCTGTCGTTGTTCTTTCTTAATTCTTTTGTCTCAGATAATGAATCTGTATCTCTGTTGTTCTGCTTTGTTTTGGGAAATAAACTCTGTAACTCTGTGACGTCATCACGCATCGTTGTTTCTTGTCGACTCACGCCGCCTGCTGAGAGGACCCGGGACCATAAGGAAGAGAGAGCCAAGCTTTTTTCCAAAATTAAGCTAACTTGAAATCTCTTTCTTAACAGAACTTACCTTCATCATTTGGGTTGAGGACCCGGGGTGAGTGGAGTCAACAACAGGCCTGCAACGGGGGTGTTAATGACTATTTTGCAGGCCTTTATTTGTTTTCTTCTGTTTGGTGGGCCCACCAATTAAACACTGCCAATTATGGTATGCACAATGTTATTATAATTAAGAACTCATAAGTGTTCCGGAATGTTATAAATAAGTTATTTCCGAACTATTGAGGTGTTTAACACAGAGGGAGAGTCCCTATTTATCAACCTGTAGGTGGATAAAACCTTGTGTACTTTTATTTGTTATTTGTGTTAATATTTGTAAGGGTAACAAAAAGACATTTGGGTCTAAATATGGTTCCCACAGTGATACCTGTGGTATGGTTTAATTTCCATTCTTGAGTTAGTAAATAAATTCTTTATCCTTATAAAGTGTCCTTATTTCTGGGTCAGACATACTCAGTTTCACTGGCAGGACCATGGGGTGTTACCGTTAGCTTTATGGACCCAAAGCGTTAAATCTAGCTTAGATGACAGAAAGTGCTACAAACAAGTTACACACAGATGTCTTCATTGGAGATTCTCCAAAAGAAAACCTTAACTCTGCAGTTATGGCATTTATTGTAGTTGTCAAATCTATAAATATGGCTTCCAGTGCAATGAATGCTGGCAGATGTAGCCCAATCAGTCCATTTGAGTAAACTGGAGATCCAACATCCCCTTTAGGTCCAAAGTGTTGGACCTAAAGCTGTGACTGTCCATTTCTCATACGAACTGAAAAGTCAGTGATCCAAAATAATTTGGCACCTTTTTCCCAGAGTTGCTTCTTCATCTTTATCTGCATTTTGAAGATTCTACAGCTGCAAATTTACAGGATTAAGATTAAATGAACTTCAGTTGGATTATATGGCATTTTATTTCAGACCCAAAACATTCCAAACCACAACTCTGATCAGCAGATTAGTCTTATAAAATCTTAGTAGTTTTCTTTTTATAGATCAGAATGAGTATTAGAAAGAAATAGTTAAAAAATGAAAATTAATAGTTCGGATTCTAAAGTCACTTAATCTCCAGATTAAATATTTTGAATGCAGCAGCATCTCATCATCAGTCAGCAGACAAAACAAAGAGAAGATTCAAACTCAAACTGGCACTTTCAACTTCTTACATGAAAAAATCCAAGAAGAAATAATGAGCTGGTAGTTTTAGAAATCTGAAGTGACAAGATAAAAACTGCAGAAACAGAATCAGAAAGAGCTGCAGAAAATGATCTGAACTGAGGATGTTTCCCAGCTCACCTCTTGAGATTCATCAGATCAACAACCAGCCTGGTCAACAGGACAGATGATCAGAGGAGAACAGTTTGTTCCTCCATCACTAAGACCAGGACTGAAGTATGGGTAGAGTTTCTCCTTGAAGCAGCAGCCAGTAAAGGAGTAGATCAGAGCTGCAGCATCTACATCATAAAAGGAGACCAGACCCTCCTGATAATCCACAAACACCCCCACCTTCTGAGGACCAGGATGGAGACGGACTGAAGGTCCAGCAGCAGCCAAGTACTCATTTCCATTTCTCAACCCAACAGTCCAGAAACCGTCCTGAGGATTCAGGTTGATGTTTCCCTTCCTGTTGATGGATTCTCTGGCCACTCCTAAAGTCCATTTAGTCTTTCCTTTAACCTGAACCTCAAAGTAAAATCTGCCTGAAGAGAAACTCTGCTGTCCTAAAACATTAGGAAACAGAGAAAATCTCTGTGGATTGGGCAGAAGTGTGCAAGTCCAGGCTGCAAGAGCCGGCGTCCTGCAACCTTTAGATATGATACGTCTCTACTTCAAATATTGAGTCAAATAATGAGGTCATTGTCAAGGCTCTGGAGAACTTGAGTTCACTTAGGAGGTGATTCAGCTGTTTAACTGAAGTGTGTTGGACCAGATATCTTAGAGTTGCAGGACACCAGCCCTCGAAGAGCAGGATTGCCAAGAGTACGTATGGAGAACCTTATGCCTGAATGTGGCGTTCCCTACAGTCAGTCCCTGGCGAGCACAGAAGTCCAACAACAGAACAACACTGGTTCAGATCCGGGGGGCCGATCCTCCCAAACACAGCCCTCCCAGGGCTCATTTCTATTCCCCAAGTGAGTGCAGAAGTCCCTCAGTAGAGGAAGGGAGTCCCCAGGAGGGGAACTCTCCAGCACCCCATCCTGGGGACTCCAAGAAGGCGGGGCCTGGCTCCAGAAAGGGGCCCCGGTGACCCTGTCTGGGTGAGGAAACACTGTTTCCAATGGTTCAATTCATCATAAGGGGTCTTTACATTTTCACAAATATCTTTCCATCAAAGCTATGTACTCTCTTTTGTATTCCTAAAATTCAGGAAAATTAATTATTTTGTCAAAGGCAATTCTAAAATGACAATAATTCTTTGGACTCTTAGTTGGCTGGTCTGACTTCTTTTCCCTGTTTTTATAAATCAGTCTTTATCTCTGCGATATGATTGCTATGACTGGCCTTCTGTCTGTACCAATAAAGTGTCTAATATATCATAAAATAACATTTTATCTCATCAGAATTATTTACTGTGATTATTCCAACAGGGAGAGTCTTTCTGTAACCTTTAAACTGGGAGGAGTCTTCCTGTTATCAACTGAAGCTCAGTCTTCTTTCTTCTTTCCTTTCGCTTTTCCTTTAGGCCACGGAGGTCAAACCGTCTCCATGTGACCGTTTCTCCACCTGAGACCCTCTCGTTCACACACGTATTCTGTCCTGATGCATCTAACCTTCACTCCTCTCCATCTCTTGAGATTTTCCTCCACCTGTTCTCTGCTCTCACCACAGATCACAGTGTCATCTGCAAACATCACAGTCCATGGAGATTCCTGTCTAACCTCATCCACCCGTCCATCAGGTGGATCAGGTTACACCTGTTTCCTGTCATCACCACAGCAAACTGGAAAGGCTCAGAGCCGATCCTTGGTGAAGTCCCACTTCCACCTCGCTCTCTTCTGTCCCTCCTACCTCACCACAGTCTTACATACATGACCTTCACCACTCTATCATGTTTCTCTCCTACTCCAGACTTCCTCATGCAGAACCACAGCCCCTCTCTAGAAATCCTGTCATTTCTAGATAAAATAAAACACAACACAGCTCCTCTGACAATCTCTGGACATCTCTATCAACATCCACAAAGCAAAAATTGAATCTATACAACATTTTGTTGATATGAAATGCTACTGCTGCTCACAGACCTCAAACCTCAGTCTGGCTTCACCAACTCTGTACATCTTCCTTGTTCCTGAAAACTGGCACCAGCACACTCCTCCTCCAGCCTCCAGGTGTTTCTTCACTCTCTCTGATCTTATTGAACATTTATACCAACTGCCTTCCATGTTTCATCCTAACTGCTCCTCTCCTTGTTTGGCCTCTTCTGCCTTCATTACCATTTTTCTTCTTAGCTGCTCTTTCACTGTATCCTCACTTCCACTTCCTTATTCCATCAACTGAAGCTAAATTAAACTGACATTTGAACTGCTGATGGGAAAATTCTTTATTTTTAGTTGGAATGAAATAGTGGGATCCACTTTTACAACATGAACAATGTAGTTTTCATGTTGGTTAAGAACAACATGGAAAATAAATGATTAGATTAAAATTTGTATTTCTGAAAGCAATGAGAAGATTCTTCCCAGTTTGCTGCAAATAGGAACAGTGAATAATATCAGCTGTACTCGCCGCTGTTTGAGTCGCATGTTGAGAAAGAAGAAATGAACACAGAGAGAAATTAGTGTTGACTGCAGCTCTGCTGTTCTTCACTCATTTTACTTTCATTTCTGGAAACTGGAACTGAAACGTCCCAGTGTTGCTCCATCTCTCACTCTCACCTGTTAAGTATGTAAATAAATGTATCCTAACCCTCTTACATTGTATTTGCATTTCTTAGCATTACAGAGAAAGCAATATGTATAAAGTTAAAGACAGAGATTAAACCGAGTTAATATTAATAACTTGTCTTATCAGATTGTATTTCTATGGAGGGGATGATCAGACATGTTATTTTAGAAAATAGACTTTCTGACATTTAAAAATAAAGATTTTTCTTCCATTTTTACTTCAATTAAATGAGATGATTAACAAAACACACCTAAAGAGAGATTCTGATGAAAGGGTACAAAAACTCCTCATGGCAGGCTCTGCATGCTGATGCTGTGTGAAACTTTGCATCACTTCATCATGACTCACTACAGTAAATAATCAATAAATCAATGGGGGTATATTTGTTGTATGTTTTATTTGGATTCATGTATCAACCAATTACAGCCAAAACTACATCTGGTGATTAATTTCAGAAAGACTCAAGAAGGAAAAGCTACCAGGTCAATTTCTGTTTGTTGAGACAAAGTCATTTGAAAAGATACGAGTTTCTTTGGGTCACATTTGGTCCAAACTCCTCACCAGCAGGTGGTGCTAAACTTCCTGTGCTTCATCAGGTCCAGAGGACCCCACAGGATTTCGCTCTACTGACTGGATCAAACCTCAGTCAGGTTCAAGAAATGGTAACCTGAACAAATAACTCAATAAAGTTATTTGTGTCAACAAAATAAATATAGAAACGTAATAAATGAATTATCACAGTTTTCTGCTTCCTCAGCAGCTCTGATCTTTACTGCTTCATGTCTGTCTTCAGTCCAGAGACTCAACAACCAGTGGATTAACAGGGAGTGAGGCCCTCTGGTGGCTGCTGTGGAGCACTGCAGGTTTTAATGGTTTAACAGGGAGTGAGGCCCTCTAGTGGCTGCTGTGGAGCACTGCAGGTTTTAGTACAGGGTTCTGGTGTTTCCTGTCACTGTGGGCTGCAGAGCGCAGTAGTACACAGCAGAGTCTGTCACTGCAGCAGAGGAGATCAGCAGCTTTATTTCATTTTTGTCCACTTGGATCTTCAGCCCAGTGGTTCTTTGCAGCCCTACTTCTCCTGAAGGCGAGTGAGAAATGAGAAACTCTGGTGATTTTCCCTGAAGCTGTCGGTACCAGAAGAAATACGTCCCAGAGGAGTCTTTAGGGTGGGACAGAGAAACTGTTCTCCCCTCCACAGCGAACTCTTCCTCCTGAACTGGAACAAGGTCTTTACAGTTCACACCTAAAGGAAGAGACGTTTTCCAGAGTGGCTCAGGTTTTAATTTTTTATCATTATTTTAGTGAAATCGAAGTAAATCTGACCTGTTAGTAGAGAGACGATGAGCAGAAACAGACCATAATAGTCCATGTTGATCAGAGTTAATGTTGGAGAGTTGAACTGAACTGAAGGAGGAAGTTTGAGTTTCTATAGAGATCAGGAACAGATCAGCTCCTCCTCTTCCTCCTCTTCCTCCTCTTCCTCCTCTTCCTCCTCTTCAGCAGACAGTCAGCTCTGCTTCCACTGACAACCTGACCTGGATTTAACCTGGATTTAATTTGGATTTGCTTGTTTTTAACCAGTTAAATTTGGGGCGTGCTCCGGTGGCGTAGAGGTCAGCGCGCCCCACGTTTGGAGGCCCTCAGTCCTTGACGCGGCCCTTGCGGGTTCGAATCCCGGACCCGACAACATTTGCCGCATGTCTTCCCCCCTCTCCTTCCCCCTTCCCTGTCAGCCCACTATGAAAAAGGGGACACTGGAGCCCACAAAAGGGACCCCCTGGTGGGGAAAACAAAACTAAAACAACAACAAAACAACAACAAAAAACAGTTAAATTCATCAGAAAAATATCCCATGTCAGCTGATTTACCCTCTTATGACTGAACTGTTGAGTTAAAGTAGTTTACTATAAACATCTGTGAATCCCTGAGTTTCTTCAGAAAGGCCTTTCTGTTTCATTTGCTATTTTTCTGTACAAAATTATAATCTGAGGATTAATGATGCTGAAACCGATCCGCCATTATACTCTGACATGAATCTAATCAACAAGAAATCATGTAACAAATCTTCTAATCATATTGTAAGGGAATATATAGCCCAGGGGGGGGCAGTCCTGGTCCTGGGGGGTCAGAGTCCTGCAGCTCTTAGAGTCTCTCTGGTCCAACAACCTGGATCTCCTCCTCAGTTCAGTCGGGTTCTCCAGAGTTCTGCTGATGACCTCATGATTGGACTCAGGTGTGTTGAAGTGGAGAAACATCTACAGGTAGCAGGACAACCAGGACTGGATCTATGACCCTAGATCTATACCTCTATATCTATACCTCTAGATCTGTAACTCTAGATCTATACCTCTATATCTATACCTCTAGATCTGTAACTCTAGATCTATACCTCTATATCTATGACTCTAGATCTATACCTCTATATCTATAACTCTATATCTATAACTCTATATCTATACCTCTATATCTGTAACTCTAGATCTATGACTCTAGATCTGTAACTCTACATCTATACCTCTATATCTATACCTCTATATCTATACCTCTAGATCTGTAACTCTAGATCTATACCTCTAGATCTATACCTCTATATCTATACCTCTAGATCTGTAACTCTAGATCTATGACTCTAGATCTGTAACTCTATATCTATACCTCTATATCTATACCTCTAGATCTGTAACTCTAGATCTATACCTCTAGATCTATACCTCTATATCTATACCTCTAGATCTGTAACTCTAGATCTATGACTCTAGATCTGTAACTCTACATCTATACCTCTATATCTATACCTCTATATCTATACCTCTAGATCTGTAACTCTAGATCTATACCTCTAGATCTATACCTCTATATCTATACCTCTAGATCTGTAACTCTAGATCTATGACTCTAGATCTGTAACTCTATATCTATACCTCTATATCTATACCTCTAGATCTGTAACTCTAGATCTATACCTCTATATCTATGACTCTAGATCTGTAATTCTAGATCTGTAATTCTAGATCTGTAATTCTAGATCGTTTCTATTTAGGTCCAAAAATAATAACTTCAGTTTTGTCTCATCCACACATTTATCTGTTCTAAGCATCTGTTCAGTGATTGGATGGGGTCAAAGGTCACCTGGTGACATCATAATGTAGAGCTGTGTGTCATCTGCATAGTTATGGTAGCTGATATTATTTCCTGTTATAACCTGAGCCAGTGGGAGCATATAGATATTGAATAAGAGGGTCCTAGGATTGAACCTTGGGGTACCCCACATGTGACCTTTGACCTGTTTGATGAGAAGTTTCCAATTGAAACAAAGAAATCCCTGTTCTTTATGTAAGATTCAAACCAGTTGATCTCTGGACCGGAGAGTCCGACCCAACTCTCCAGTCCATTCAGTAACATGTCATGGTCAACACTGAGGTCCAACAGAACCAGAACCAGAACCAGAACCAGCACTGTGGTTCTCCCACAGTCTGTATTTATATGGATGTCATTGAACACTTTGACTAGGCCAGTCTCTGTGCTGCGGTAACCATGGAAACCAGACTGGAAGGAGTCAAAGCAGTTGGTTATTATTAGGAAGCTATTTAACTGTTTAAACAGCTTTTTCCATAACTTTACTGATGAATGGGAGGTCAGAGGTCAGAGGTCGGCCTGTAATTCTGCAGTAGTGAAACGATACTAACTGGTCGCCAAATCATAAATAATGTCATTTTGTCCCTAGTGAGCTTGGTTAGAGTAACAAGCCAGTCAACTCTCTGCCGTTGTTTCATGCTAACAGTGATAGAGTTAAAATAACAACCTATATAAATACTAATTATTATATTTAAGGACTGTTGGATTCTATGTCTGTTTCTGGAATAGATGTCTGCAGGAAGTGATGAGTTTGCCAAACTGAGAACTGACCTGGCAGGAAAACACCAAAGGCTAAAGGGTCAAAGGTTGCGACCCCAAGATACAGGAACTGTTTAGATGCCCTCACATGTACTTAAGGCAGGAGATTCATTGTATAGAGAAGATTTATGACTGTGTGTTAGCAGCTGGGTTTTGTTCTCCACCCTTTCAGGACCAACTGGTGGCTAAATGTAAATTAGGGCAAAATAAAGGAGGAGAAGCAAGAGAGGATTCTCAGAGCCAGTTTGGAGACGATGACAATCCGACGCTCCTCTCTGCTCTCCTCACCAGTAAAATCCAATTCATTCGTCTTTCTTCTTCTTTTATTGAGGTTGAACCTGACAAACAGATTAAAACTAGAATCAGAATTTATGTTTCAGAATCAAACATCATTTACTTGTTTATTCATCGTAAGGCTTCATGTTGTTTTCACAGGTCAGAATGATTTATATTTAAATATGGGACATAATTTATCATGAAGCTCAAATAACAGAATAGGTTGAGTTTCATTCTGTCTGTTTTATTGAATCAACTAAATTTCACTGGGATTAAAAATCTCTTTTTCAAGATGAATCTGCCCAACAGCAGCAAAACAGAGAATGCAAATCATAAAACCACAGATACATAAACCCACTTTAAATATGATATGGTAAATAGAAGAGAAATAATGAACACACCAACACAGGTACAGAGGAGACTAACCTGCTAAAACATGATTTAGAAACTGAATAAAAATGGCCTCAAGTACATTAAGAGACCTTGGATTCTGTTTAAACTTTAGGAAAACATAACAAACAAAAAACCATCAGTTTGCATAAAATTTTAGATAAAAAATGCATTTAATTTTAATTATTGGTATTTCTAATAAAGAATCTAAATACCAAGTTTAGCAAAGTTAATTTTGGTAACATGTCTTGAGGTTTAAGTTTCTGTCTTAATCCAGCAGCTTGTGGGAACCAGCGGACGTCCAGACGCTCATCAGCCTGCAGCTTACAACGGTTCCTCCCATTCACTTAGATCTGCTGGACAAACTGGAGCAGGAGCAGCTTTGTCATGAGGTTCAGTGAGTTTCTACAGAGAAACCTCGGGTTCATGCAGTCTGAGGCCCTCTAGTGGCTGCTGTGGAGTACTGCAGGTTCTTGTCCAGGGTTCTGGTGTTTCCTGTCACTGTGGGCGTCACGGCGCAGTAGTACACAGCAGAGTCTGTCACTGCAGCAGAGGAGATCAGCAGAGTTCCTCGTTTCTGAGTTTTATTGATGTGAGCTGAGAAATCGGAGCGAGTTGGATGGATGGATCCCGACTCTGAAACGTAGAGCAGGAACTCTGGTCTGGATCTCTGCTGCTGTCGGTACCACTGGACATTATAGATAGAACCAGTATATCCGCAGCTCAAACTGGTGGGGCTTCCCTCTGAAGCGACGTGTTCCCTCTGCTCCTGTGTGACGGTGTTCATGGAGCCCAGAGCTGTAAAATGAAAGTTCATGTCAGTCAGTCTGCAGCAGATTCAGGAATCAGGAGGCTCAGAGGCTCTTCCATCCACATGTGGTCGCAGTGAGACTCAGAGAGAAAACCAGAGCTTCTCTCTGCTCTGATACTCACCGATGTAGAGAGAGAAGAGCAGGAGGTAAAGCAACATGTTCCAGGAGTTCAGGTCAGACAGCAGATCTACAGAGATGATCCACTGCAGCAGAAGGAAGACTAACAGACCTTCATCATCATCATCAAGCTGCTTTTAACCCTGCAGAGACAAGCCTTCTCATTGGCTGAGCTCAGCAGTGGTGGGAGGAGCCAGAGAGAAACTGGTTGTTGCTGAAGGTGAGGTTCAGCCAGTGAGGAGATTTCTGACTGAGAAACCAGTTAAAGTTATTGAGTCGGTGCTGCAGAGAACCAGAAACCACTGAGACTGATTATGGTGATGAGGATGAGGTTTCAGCGGCTCTGATGGTCTAAGATCCAGTGAACTGGTGATCCTCCCAGTTTAGGAACCAGTTTGACATCAGATGACTTAGTGTGAAATATCCTCCAGATGAATCCACTGTGGTCATACTGGGATGAAGATGGTCAGAAATGGTCAGAAATGGTCAGAAATGGTCAGAAATGGTCAGAAATGGTCAGGCGACTGCGAGGGTGAAACGATGACAACAGTCCCACATCATGCTGCTGCCACCACCAGGCTGAGTTACTGTTCACAATGCAGCTGAGTTTCTGAAGGTTCACCAAATTATGATCCAACCTGCTGAACGACCCACAAACCAGCCGACATGTTCCAGTATGTTCTGGTTCTGGTTCTGGTCAGTGTGTGATCAGGTCAGTTAGAGGTTCAGGGTTCTGCAGATCTGGGTTTGAGGTTTTTCTCCTTCTACCATCCAGATTTACTACATGAGTGAATCGGTTTTAGTTTTTCTTCATGCCTAAAATTATTAAACATAAAGATCTACTAAGATTGTAGAATTATAAACAGTGTTCAATCTATGGTAGAAAACTACCAAGGACCAAGTTAGAATAGTAAATATGTTGAGTGAAACAGCAAATGTTTTGTTCTGACTGCTTTAGCTGTAGCCGCTGGGAAAGCAAACTACTGGAGAATCAGAGGATCGTGATGAACCAAGAGCTGCTGCTTCCTGGAGGAGCGTCTGATGAACAGAGCAGCTGCTGAAACTCAACAGTCTCAGGTCTGAATGCTTAGAAACAGGTGGACATGAAGACACGGACCAATCAGCACAAAGGAAACACTGCTAAAGGAAACCAGCCAGAAACTGACACAGAACCAGAACCAGACTCAATCCTAGGAATTTAAAGAACTAGACAATGATGTGAGGCCCTCTAGTGGCTGCTGTGGAGTACTGCAGGTTTTAGTACAGGGTTCTGGTGTTTCCTGTCACTGTGGGCTGCAGAGCGCAGTAGTACACAGCAGAGTCTGACGGACGGAGATCCTGGATCTTCAGGTTGAAGGATTTCTCGTCTTTATTGAAGTCAGCATCAAATCTGTCATTGTCAAAATCTTGAGCTTTATATTTTGATGATGACAGCTGCTTCAGCATGTACTTTGGGTAGCTGTTTTCTTCTTGCTTGTACCAGAACAATGTGACACTCACACTGCTCTCATAAGTGCATCCCAGAGTCAGTGATTGTCCTGCAGCAGCAACAAGTTCTCCTTCTGTCTGCTTCACTGAGTCTCCTTTACATTCTGGGGAAGAACAGAACATGCAGAGGAAGAGATGGATCAATAAAGATGATTGATTAAAGGAGAACAATCAGCAGCTTTAAAGACTTGTACTCCATGTAGAGGAAACATGTTGATCTTTGTATCTTACCAGAGAAAAGAGCAGCCAGAATAATCCACAGCCAATGTTCCATCTGTCCAACAAGGTTTAAATCAGCAGGAGAAAGCAGCTGATGTTCAACATTCAGTCTGACTGTTGTTCTCTTCACAGCACCACTTCTTATTGACACAATGCTGGAACACAGAGCACCAGGAGAGCGCCGCCTACTGGAGCATGGCGCCCCCTGGTGGAGAGGAGAGGTGCCGTTCACCAGAGAGGAGACGAGGCTGCAGCAGCTGGGCAGTGGACCAGATGCTGAGGAGGAACTGGTTTTACTGGTTTTACTGGATCCTGTTGGCAGAATAGATGATCAGCTGCTGTATTCTCAACAGGTCTCTTCATCCTGGACTGCAGTGAGTTTTTCACAATTAACTTCTAAAAGAAGTGAAAAATGTTGCTAAAGTGGATCACATTGGTGCTTCTTATTCCAGGGATTTCTAGCAAATGAATTGTTGAAGAGTTACTGTTCCTGTTTTAAGAACGATTGTGACGACAGAGGAAACGTGACCCAGAAATGCTGTGACATCTTCCTCAAAATTTCAGTTCTGTAAGCATGGCTTCTTGAATTCACCTGACAGTGGAAATCATTTTGTATTCTGATATGTTTCTGCTGATCAGATAGTTCTTTTTCTCAAATCTGAACATAAAATAAATGTAACACTTTCTTCATTCTCCATTCTTCATCAGCTGAACTCTTGGATCTAAAACATTTTCATAAATACAAAATTGTCATGATCTGTGTTTTTCTATGTTTATTTTGCCTCCGTGTTGTCCTGTCTCCCTCGATTGTTCCCAGGTGTGTCTTGTTTCCGTGATTACCCTCAGTGTATTTAACCCCACTGTGTTCTTTGTTCCTCGTCTCATTTGGTGTCGTTTCTGTCAGTCGTCTACTGTCCAGTTGTATACCAGTTGCTACCTGTGTTGATTATTGCACAGGTGTGCGTCAGGCTGGATGCAATAAAAAGCCATTGTGAAATGTGTTTGTTCACACAGCGCCATCTCACAGATGCCAGAAGTTTTCAGGAAGTAGGCCACTGGCCTGTTGACTGCTGATCGACATACAATCAGCAACATAGGAAACAATGCAAGAATCACTATTTTCAAACTGATTTGTTTCTGCCAAGACACTCAAAGAAAGTCCTGTCCTGCTGTGAGTCCATCAGTCTCCCATTCAGATTGGGAATAATGTCCAGAAGAACAGGTCAATGGCTCCAACAGCTGGAGCCATTGACCGTTGCTGGGTTGCAACGTCAACTATGCAAACGCCGCTTCAAATGATCCTCCATGACATGCTGGACATGGAGGGCAGGTGGTTCAGGTGTGTCCATTGGACCATTAGGGAACTGAGAAATGCCAGAGGCACAAACAGCAACAAACTGATCAGGTTATACTTTGAAGGTCTAAATGTCGTTTTCTGCCCAAAAGGTCAAAGAACAAGTAACCCTCTGGGTTCCCAGAAAGGTGTGTGTTATTGTTGTTTTAAAAATGACAAGGTTAACAAATTTAATGTATGTAATTTAATATCTTAAAGTAAGATATAATAATTTCCAAGACTTATGGTGGGAGAAAAATAACTTAAAAAGTTAAAAAGAGTAAAGTAAAAAACTGGTTAATATGTGTTGTTAAAATGTGGTGTTCTGTTTCTTTACGAGAGAACAAATATGGTGTAGTTTATATGGAAAGTACACCTCAACACGAGGTGTGACAGACAAGGATGCTGTGTGGACAATTGCTATTGGGTAATTGCTATTCTCCTGAAATCTGATTGGCTCGGGGGCGGGACAACAGGAGAGCGAAAGAAGAAGAAGAAGAAGAAGAAGGATTGGGGAGAGCGTGAGGTGAGGACGTCGACGAGGAGACTTGGCGGAGTCCCGCTGGGACTTTGGGTGAGAGTTGTGCAAAAAAAAAAAAGCTTGCTCACCTGTACCGACTAAGGACCGCTGAAGGACCGAGAGCGACGCGTTTCGGTGAGCTGAATCGGAGGGTATTATCTAAGTTTAGAATAGTAAATGATGAATGTATTTGAAAATTGTACTATCTGTGATAATTTCTGAATCAAATGGAAATTGTTTGAATGAAAATGTGTTGTTTAGTATTAGAAAATTGTTCAGGATTTATGTGATAAGGCAAAGATTCAAATCTTTTGAGATGCTGAGTGCAGATGAGCAAAAACTAGGTTTTGTGAAGGTAATCTTTCCTTGAACCAAATTACCGGATTTAAGTTGTTCTGAGATAACGGGAGACGCTCCGAATTTCACAGGTATTTGTGAAGTCTTATTTTATGGTTTTATTTGCCCAGGTGGCCCTAGAGCCCAGAAAACCAGGATGCAGCTGCTTGCTCCTTTGTTCTACCAGAGACCAAAATGGCCTTTGATCTCTGGCGTGAAATCAGGGGAAGTTCTAAGTTTTTCTGAGTGTCTAAGGTAGCTTCTGGTTGGTCAAACAGAGGTACGCCTTAATTGAATACATTAAAAAGGAAGGACACACCACCACTATGAGAGTGCATCCACAATAATAATAATTCAGATGGCTGCCCTATTCTGCCTTTTTCAGCATCAGCTTTCTCCAAAGACATGTCTTTGCCTTTTCTTTCTCTGTCATTGTTCTTTCTTAATTCTTTTGTCTCAGATAATGAATCTGTATCTCTGTTGTTCTGCTTTGTTTTGGGAAATAAACTCTGTAACTCTGTGACGTCATCACGCATCGTTGTTTCTTGTCGACTCACGCCGCCTGCTGAGAGGACCCGGGACCATAAGGAAGAGAGAGCCAAGCTTTTTTCCAAAATTAAGCTAACTTGAAATCTCTTTCTTAACAGAACTTACCTTCATCATTTGGGTTGAGGACCCGGGGTGAGTGGCGTCAACAACAGGCCTGCAACGGGGGTGTTAATGACTATTTTGCAGGCCTTTATTTGTTTTCTAATTGGTGGGCCCACCAATTAAACACTGCCAATTATGGTATGCACAATGTTATTATAATTAAGAACTCATAAGTGTTCCGGAATGTTATAAATAAGTTATTTCCGAACTATTGAGGTGTTTAACACAGAGGGAGAGTCCCTATTTATCAACCTGTAGGTGGATAAAACCTTGTGTACTTTTATTTGTTATTTGTGTTAATATTTGTAAGGGTAACAAAAAGACATTTGGGTCTAAATATGGTTCCCACAGTGATACCTGTGGTATGGTTTAATTTCCATTCTTGAGTTAGTAAATAAATTCTTTATCCTTATAAAGTGTCCTTATTTCTGGGTCAGACATACTCAGTTTCACTGGCAGGACCATGGGGTGTTACCGTTAGCTTTATGGACCCAAAGCGTTAAATCTAGCTTAGATGACAGAAAGTGCTACAAACAAGTTACACACAGATGTCTTCATTGGAGATTCTCCAAAAGAAAACCTTAACTCTGCAGTTATGGCATTTATTGTAGTTGTCAAATCTATAAATATGGCTTCCAGTGCAATGAATGCTGGCAGATGTAGCCCAATCAGTCCATTTGAGTAAACTGGAGATCCAACATCCCCTTTAGGTCCAAAGTGTTGGACCTAAAGCTGTGACTGTCCATTTGTCATACGAACTGAAAAGTCAGTGATCCAAAATAATTTGGCACCTTTTTCCCAGAGTTGCTTCTTCATCTTGATCTGCATTTTGAAGATTCTACAGCTGCAAATTTACAGGATTAAGATTAAATGAACTTCAGTTGGATTATATGGCATTTTATTTCAGACCCAAAACATTCCAAACCACAACTCTGATCAGCAGATTAGTCTTATAAAATCTTAGTAGTTTTCTTTTTATAGATCAGAATGAGTATTAGAAAGAAATAGTTAAAAAATGAAAATTAATAGTTCGGATTCTAAAGTCACTTAATCTCCAGATTAAATATTTTGAATGCAGCAGCATCTCATCATCAGTCAGCAGACAAAACAAAGAGAAGATTCAAACTCAAACTGGCACTTTCAACTTCTTACATGAAAAATCCAAGAAGAAATAATGAGCTGGTAGTTTTAGAAATCTGAAGTGACAAGATAAAAACTGCAGAAACAGAATCAGAAAGAGCTGCAGAAAATGATCTGAACTGAGGATGTTTCCCAGCTCACCTCTTGAGATTCATCAGATCAACAACCAGCCTGGTCAACAGGACAGATGATCAGAGGAGAACAGTTTGTTCCTCCATCACTAAGACCAGGACTGAAGTATGGGTAGAGTTTCTCCTTGAAGCAGCAGCCAGTAAAGGAGTAGATCAGAGCTGCAGCATCTACATCATAAAAGGAGACCAGACCCTCCTGATAATCCACAAACACCCCCACCTTCTGAGGACCAGGATGGAGACGGACTGAAGGTCCAGCAGCAGCCAAGTACTCATTTCCATTTCTCAACCCAACAGTCCAGAAACCGTCCTGAGGATTCAGGTTGATGTTTCCCTTCCTGTTGATGGATTCTCTGGCCACTCCTAAAGTCCATTTAGTCTTTCCTTTAACCTGAACCTCAAAGTAAAATCTGCCTGAAGAGAAACTCTGCTGTCCTAAAACATTAGGAAACAGAGAAAATCTCTGTGGATTGGGCAGAAGTGTGCAAGTCCAGGCTGCAAGAGCCAAGGCCCTGCAACCTTTAGATATGATACGTCTCTACTTCAAATATTGAGTCAAATAATGAGGTCATTCTCAAGGCTCTGGAGAACTTGAGTTCACTTAGGAGGTGATTCGGCTGTTTAACTGAAGTGTGTTGGACCAGATATCTTAGAGTTGCAGGACACCAGCCCTCGAAGAGCAGGATTGCCAAGAGTACGTATGGAGAACCTTATGCCTGAATGTGGCGTTCCCTACAGTCAGTCCCTGGCGAGCACAGAAGTCCAACAACAGAACAACACTGGTTCAGATCCGGGGGGCCGATCCTCCCAAACACAGCCCTCCCAGGGCTCATTTCTATTCCCCAAGTGAGTGCAGAAGTCCCTCAGTAGAGGAAGGGAGTCCCCAGGAGGGGAACTCTCCAGCACCCCATCCTGGGGACTCCAAGAAGGCGGGGCCTGGCTCCAGAAAGGGGCCCCGGTGACCCTGTCTGGGTGAGGAAACACTGTTTCCAATGGTTCAATTCATCATAAGGGGTCTTTACATTTTCACAAATATCTTTCCATCAAAGCTATGTACTCTCTTTTGTATTCCTAAAATTCAGGAAAATTAATTATTTTGTCAAAGGCAATTCTAAAATGACAATAATTCTTTGGACTCTTAGTTGGCTGGTCTGACTTCTTTTCCCTGTTTTTATAAATCAGTCTTTATCTCTGCGATATGATTGCTATGACTGGCCTTCTGTCTGTACCAATAAAGTGTCTAATATATCATAAAATAACATTTTATCTCATCAGAATTATTTACTGTGATTATTCCAACAGGGAGAGTCTTTCTGTAACCTTTAAACTGGGAGGAGTCTTCCTGTTATCAACTGAAGCTCAGTCTTCTTTCTTCTTTTCCTTTCGGCTTTTCCCTTTAGGCCACGGAGGTCAAACCGTCTCCATGTGACCGTTTCTCCACCTGAGACCCTCTCGTTCACACACGTATTCTGTCCTGATGCATCTAACCTTCACTCCTCTCCATCTCTTGAGATTTTCCTCCACCTGTTCTCTGCTCTCACCACAGATCACAGTGTCATCTGCAAACATCACAGTCCATGGAGATTCCTGTCTAACCTCATCCACCCGTCCATCAGGTGGATCAGGTTACACCTGTTTCCTGTCATCACCACAGCAAACTGGAAAGGCTCAGAGCCGATCCTTGGTGAAGTCCCACTTCCACCTCGCTCTCCTCTGTCCCTCCTACAGCACACCTCACCACAGTCTTACATACATGACCTTCACCACTCTATCATGTTTCTCTCCTACTCCAGACTTCCTCATGCAGAACCACAGCCCCTCTCTAGAAATCCTGTCATTTCTAGATAAAATAAAACACAACACAGCTCCTCTGACAATCTCTGGACATCTCTATCAACATCCACAAAGCAAAAATTGAATCTATACAACATTTTGTTGATATGAAATGCTACTGCTGCTCACAGACCTCAAACCTCAGTCTGGCTTCACCAACTCTGTACATCTTCCTTGTTCCTGAAAACTGGCACCAGCACACTCCTCCTCCAGCCTCCAGGTGTTTCTTCACTCTCTCTGATCTTATTGAACAGGTTCCCATTTATACCAACTGCCTTCCATGTTTCATCCTAACTGCTCCTCTCCTTGTTTGGCCTCTTCTGCCTTCATTACCATTTTTCTTCTTAGCTGCTCTTTCACTGTATCCTCACTTCCACTTCCTTATTCCATCAACTGAAGCTAAATTAAACTGACATTTGAACTGCTGATGGGAAAATTCTTTATTTTTAGTTGGAATGAAATAGTGGGATCCACTTTTACAACATGAACAATGTAGTTTTCATGTTGGTTAAGAACAACATGGAAAATAAATGATTAGATTAAAATTTGTATTTCTGAAAGCAATGAGAAGATTCTTCCCAGTTTGCTGCAAATAGGAACAGTGAATAATATCAGCTGTACTCGCCGCTGTTTGAGTCGCATGTTGAGAAAGAAGAAATGAACACAGAGAGAAATTAGTGTTGACTGCAGCTCTGCTGTTCTTCACTCATTTTACTTTCATTTCTGGAAACTGGAACTGAAACGTCCCAGTGTTGCTCCATCTCTCACTCTCACCTGTTAAGTATGTAAATAAATGTATCCTAACCCTCTTACATTGTATTTGCATTTCTTAGCATTACAGAGAAAGCAATATGTATAAAGTTAAAGACAGAGATTAAACCGAGTTAATATTAATAACTTGTCTTATCAGATTGTATTTCTATGGAGGGGATGATCAGACATGTTATTTTAGAAAATAGACTTTCTGACATTTAAAAATAAAGATTTTTCTTCCATTTTTACTTCAATTAAATGAGATGATTAACAAAACACACCTAAAGAGAGCTGCTGATGAAAGGGGACAAATCCTCCTCTTGGCAGGCTCTGCATGCTGATGCTGTGTGAAACTTTGCATCACTTCATCATGACTCACTACAGTAAATAATCAATAAATCAATGGGGGTATATTTGTTGTATGTTTTATTTGGATTCATGTATCAACCAATTACAGCCAAAACTACATCTGGTGATTAATTTCAGAAAGACTCAAGAAGGAAAAGCTACCAGGTCAATTTCTGTTTGTTGAGACAAAGATACGAGTTTCTTTGGGTCACATTTGGTCCAAACTCCTCACCAGCAGGTGGTGCTAAACTTCCTGTGCTTCATCAGGTCCAGAGGACCCCACAGGATTTCGCTCTACTGACTGGATCAAACCTCAGTCAGGTTCAAGAAATGGTAACCTGAACAAATAACTCAATAAAGTTATTTGTGTCAACAAAATAAATATAGAAACGTAATAAATGAATTATCACAGTTTTCTGCTTCCTCAGCAGCTCTGATCTTTACTGCTTCATGTCTGTCTTCAGTCCAGAGACTCAACAACCAGTGGATTAACAGAGAGTGAGGCCCTCTGGTGGCTGCTGTGGAGTACTGCAGGTTTTTGTACAGGGTTCTGGTGTTTCCTGTCACTGTGGGCTGCAGAGCGCAGTAGTACACAGCAGAGTCTGTCACTGCAGCAGAGGAGATCAGCAGCTTTATTTCATTTTTGTCCACTTGGATCTTCAGCCCAGTGGTTCTTTGCAGCCCTACTTCTCCTGAAGGCGAGTGAGAAATGAGAAACTCTGGTGATTTTCCCTGAAGCTGTCGGTACCAGAAGAAGTACGTCCCAGAGGAGTCTTTAGGGTGGGACAGAGAAACTGTTCTCCCCTCCACAGCGAACTCTTCCTCCTGAACTGGAACAAGGTCTTTACAGTTCACACCTAAAGGAAGAGACGTTTTCCAGAGTGGCTCAGGTTTTAATTTTTTATCATTATTTTAGTGAAATCAAAGTAAATCTGACCTGTTAGTAGAGAGACGATGAGCAGAAACAGACCATAATAGTCCATGTTGATCAGAGTTAATGTTGGAGAGTTGAACTGAACTGAAGGAGGAAGTTTGAGTTTCTATAGAGATCAGGAACAGATCAGCTCCTCCTCTTCCTCCTCTTCCTCCTCTTCCTCCTCTTCCTCCTCCTCTTCCTCCTCCTCTTCCTTCGTTGGATTATGGGATGTTTTTACTGAATAGTTAGACTTTGCTGTCATTGATCTCCATCATTCAGTGGGTTTACTGTCAGGTTCACGCTGATGTTGCAGAGGACTGACAAATCAAAGGATCCATTTAGTTTTAGGACTGAGAATATTCAAAGATCTGAAATATAAACAGTTTCCTCTTTGCAATCAATAAACTATACTCTATTCTATTAAATGTTAAGATTTACAACATTTGAAACTACAGAAATCATTCTGATGTTACAACCACTTTTAGAAGAAATATCTAGACAAGAGGCACACTAATAATCTATGCAAATAGCTCTATAACATATTTAATTATTACAAAGTACAAGTTAAAGTAATAAGTGTTTGGTTGAGAAATTGACGAGAGAGTTGAGAGTTGAGGAGGGAGCGATTTAGAACACCTGGCAGGAATGAGAAATCATGAATCGGATCGTCCTTGAGCTGAACTGCATGGAGAGCAAAAATCCAATATCCAACTTGAAAAAACTTCAATGCAGTTGGTAACACAATAAAAACACCGGAATAAAGTTTGTTTTGGTCTGTGGCCTTTAAAGATGGCGCCGAGCAACTGAGTGAGACGTAAACGTCTGATCTCCAAATTATGCCCCGCCTCTTCTGGGACAACTCACACAGAGATCAGTCTTATCCCCATTCATTCATTCATTCATTCATTCATTCATTCATTCATTCATTCATTCATTCATTCATTGAGCTTGTGTTAATTCATTCATTCTCGACCAACGATTCAGAATAGTTTATCTGTATGGTTTGTGTGTGTGATAATTTAGCAGAGTATATGTGCAATTTTAGTATTCTTTAGTTGTGTGTGTGTGTGTGTGTGTGTGTGTGTGTGTGTGTGTGTGTGTGTGTGTGTGTGTGTGAGACAAAACAGTTTTTGTCCTAAACACCCTTACAAAAAAATCCCATGAAAATCAGGTGATTTTACCACGAAACATTCCAAAATCACACGTATTCATGTGCTTTCACATGTGATTCACATCATTCACATGTAAATTTTGTGTGAAAGTCACATGTGATTTTCATGGGATTTTTTTGTAAGGGCAGCTCCTCATATTAAACAGTGAAACTTGATGCTTTGTTTCTATGATGACAAAGTTGGAACAAAAAGAAACTTTGCGTTATTAACTCCAAACAAACGAAACGCAGAGAAAACAGACTTTAATGCTGTAATTAACTTTGGGTTCTAGTCTTGATGGTCTGAAACTAAAACATTACAAAAATGAGAGTTTCGTTCCCTCAGCCATTAAACCGACAAACAACTCGGCCTCATTATCCTCCTGCTACTCTGCAGGTGGATAATTCTTCTTTATGTTTCATATTCTATCTATTTATTTTTGCATGATAACATCAAAAAGGGTTTTGTAGCAGCTGAATGTGTTTATTGGCAGTGGAAACAAACTCAATCTGATTCTGAAGCATTAAGGAAAACTGAACAGGATTTAATCAGAAGGAAATCATTTTCTCTCACATTTTTATCCCCACATACAAAATCAGACTTAATCTTGAATGTAAAGATATAACAGGAAGTGAGGCCCTCTAGTGGCTGCTGTGGAGTACTGCAGGTTTTAGTACAGGGTTCTGGTGTTTCCTGTCATTGTGGGCTGCAGAGCGCAGTAGTACACAGCAGAATCTGACGGACGGAGATCCTGGATCGTCAGGTTGAAGGATTTGTTGGTTTTATTGAGGTCAGCATCAAATCTGCTGCTGTTGAACTCTGGAGCTTTATAAGTTGTTGATGTTTGTTGCTTCAGCATGTACTGTGGAAAACTGTTTTCCTCCAGCTTGTACCAGAACAATGTAGGCGTCACAGAGATGGTTTCATAAGTGCATCCCAGAGTCAGTGATTGTCCTGCAGCAGCAACAAGTTCTCCTTCTGTCTGCTTCACTGAATCTCCTTTACACTCTGGGGAAGAACAGAACATGCAGAGGAAGAGATGGATCAATAAAGATGATTGATTAAAGGAGAACAATCAGCAGCTTTAAAGACTTGTACTCCATGTAGAGGAAACATGTTGATCTTTGTATCTTACCAGAGAAAAGAGCAGCCAGAATAATCCACAGCCAATGTTCCATCTGTCCAACAAGGTTTAAATCAGCAGGAGAAAGCAGCTGATGTTCAACATTCAGTCTGACTGTTGTTCTCTTCACAGCACCACTTCTTATTGACACAATGCTGGAACACAGAGCACCAGGAGAGCGCCGCCTACTGGAGCATGGCGCCCCCTGGTGGAGAGGAAACAAGTTTGGCTAGAATGATGGTGGATCAAATGTTGCACTTCCTGCTTGTTACAAATCTTAGAAAAAAGTTACCCAGTCTGCATGTTCAGCAGGAAATGGTTAAGATTCTGTGATTTAGTCCAGAGGATGGATTTAAATTCTCCTTCCAGCTGATTAAAGGTGGTTTAGTAAAACAATTAATGTTCTCCTGACCTCACTTCTTGTTTTTCTGTCTGTTTAGATAAACCAAGATAGAAATATGTTTGCCTCCTGGGGCGCCACATGAAAGCCATTTAAAGAACCAATAAGCAGTTTATGGCAGAGAAACATAACTCTGCTTGGTGTGAACCGCCACAGCTTCCTTTTATTGGTGCGCGTTCAGATGGGTTTCAGTCACAGGTATAAGAGCACAGAAAACCAAAAGCAGAGCTTAACAACTTCAGAAATTTTTAAAATGAATCAAGACTCCTCCTTAAATGTCTCAGTTGATTCTGAAGTCTGTTTGGCCAAATAACGTGACTTATCACCATGAAGGAGACAAAGCAGAGAGACGCCAACAGATTTTCCTTCAACAGTTTTTATGCACAGTTTGACTTTCAAAATTAGCTCCTCAGTTTCATTGTTATTATCATTGGCTTTTCTAAAGGACTTGATGCTCTAAAGCACAGATGTTAAACTGCAGTCCTTCAGGTTTTAGATGAGCCCTGGAATGAAACGTCTTAATGATTGTGGATCGGTTCTCCAGAACCTTAATGACCTCATTATTCTATCCAGGTGGTGCAGCAGAGAGTCTAAACGTTTCTGGAGGATTGGAGTTTGACACCCTGTCCTAAAGGGAGATGGAAACAAGTTTTCAGAATAAGTTCTGCTGCAGCAAAAGCTGCCATTCCTCTGGTGGGTCTGGGCCTTACCAGAGCCACGACGTGTTTCTTAGATTTGTTGTCCATCTTGGTTTGCTGCTTCAGCTTCCTGTTTGTTACAGCCGTTCATAACATGAACACCTGACAGAACCCGGTCGATTCGCTCCAAACCAGGAAACTGAAAGATCTAAATCACATTTTCTGTTCTCTGTGACACATTAAAGTTCACTATTTCCATGACAACCGGATGGAAACGGCAGAATGAAGAGAGACACGTAAACACGTCCACACATCTATCTGTGACCATCTGTGATTGGCTGAGGTCCAGTGAGGTCAGTTCCTTTTATCAGTAACCAGTAGTCCAGTAGTCGGACAACAGTTACTTATCAAAATCACTTTGCGTTACTGTTACTATTTTCTTTTGTAATTTTATTTTATTTCCTCTACTCGTCTTGTCGAGTGACCGACGTCTCTATGCGACAGAAATGTAAACAATGGAGGGAGATGCTCATTTTGTTGGTAGAAAAACAGGAACTATTTTCAGTTTCTGTCGTAAAGTCTGATCTTTAGAAGCAGCTTTGGGCTTCTTTCTTTCTAAAGTCACTTGCAGATTTAATGAGTGGCGGGTTGCAGTTTTTGGGCTTGGAAATAATCAGACATAAACCCAGAATTAGTCTGACATCCAGTGAGTTTTAGATTCTCTCTGTCCATCGTTTCCTGGATGATCCGTCCCGCTGCGTCTTTGTTAATGTCAAGTTAATATAAAACCTCTGAATGACGTCGAGCTTCACGTTGAGCTCCAGAAAACTGCAAACATGGAGACCAATATGAACAACAATAAACGTGAAAACAGCCACGAATGAACGAGTCGGTAAAGTTGTGACTAAACGCCGTTATAATTATTAAGATTAAGATTAATGTCACAAATCTGTGCAGCCATCTGAGTTGTGGAGTCACAGGAGGAGCTGCGTTACTCTGTGCTGTGGCAGCAGACACAGGGCCGTAACGCAGAACCTGGAGGCTGTGGGGGCCGGGGGGGGGGGGGGTTCTAAAATCCTATTTATAGTTTTCCAGACAATAGAAACACAAAAACATTAAACAATCTCCCTTCAGTTCAACTGAAAAGAAATGACCGAACCAGTCCAGACCAGTGCATAACCAGTCAAACCAGTCGGAACCAGTCTCAGACTCCGGAACCGTCCAGTCCAGTGGGAACCAGTCAGATGAACCAGTCACCGGAACCAGTCAAAACCAGACCGGAACCAGTCAGACCGGAACCAGTCAGCCTCCAACTCAGTCCAGGAAAACCAGTCCAGACCCGGAACCAGTCCAGACCCGGAACCAGTCCAGACCCAGAACCAGAGATCTGTAGCTGTTCAGTAATGTGTCATAGTCAACAGTGAGGTCCAACAGAACCAGCACTGTGTTCTTCCACAGTCTGTATCTATGTCATTGAAGGCTTTGACTAGGCCAGCCTCAGTACTGTGGTAACCATGGAAACCTGTCAGTCATAAAGTCTGGGTTTCCATGGTGGAGTTGACAGAATTGTCTCATTGACATCAGATTTGTTGTTGATGTGAGAAAAAGCATTTCTACATTTTCTCAGTTAAGAAGTTTGTAAATTTGCCGTGTTGGACTTCAGGTGGTTCCGTCTCTGGACGGTTTGCTGGTCAGTATGGCAAACAGGAACCAAGCTGATGGTTTTCCCAGGTTTGTTTCAGTCCGGACCGAAACTTCTCTGTCTCTTCATAATGAACTCGGAGAAGGGTTTACGATTCTCCACTGAGATTTATTTCACTCCCTTCAGTTTAATGGGGCAAAGGAGTCAAATATGATTGGAAAATATCTACCAGTTCTCTGGGTTTCAGGACAGAAGCGAGGAAAGAGTAGATATGATCGAAAAGTTTCAGCTGTGCTCTCCTTAAAAATAGTTTCTCTGGAAATCGTTTGAAAATAACAGACAGAGGTCAGATGGGGCGACTCCAACAGGAAATGTTTGTAGAGTTTGTCCTCTGTTGAGTGTGAAACATGTTTTCCCCTCTGTCTTATTGAAACAATCATTTATTTAGATGATAACCGACAGTTTCTAAGATTGTGACCCAACAAGTGTTTTCAAACTGTTGTAGTCTGATGATCAGGACGAAGGTCTACAGAAGGAGAATGAATCTGACTGGACTGAATGAGGAAGAGTCACATTTCTGTCGGTGTCTTTGTTCCCCCACACGCCCTGTGACTGAGGGATCTGAGCTCCTCAGTGATTAGCAGCTGCAACCACAGCGACTCTGATCAGGCAGGAATGATCAGAATCATCTGATATGAAGCCGAGCTGTGAATACCACTTCCCTCCTCTTTGAAGAGGAGTCAGATATCTGTGTTCAGGTTTTTGTACAGCCTCTTCTCCACTCTGTATCACTGTGTTTCCAGAGCGCAGTAGCAGAGAGCTGTGTCTGCCAGGGTTAGCTCTCTGACGGTCAGCTCAGTGGAGGAGGATGAGGAACCTGTTGTTTCTAGAGGACAAGGATCAGGAACCTTGAGGTCAGAACCAGGAGTGGAGGTCAGACATAAAGGGAGGACAGACATAAACACCTGACCAAACCCTGCCCTGACAGAGGACAGGCGAGGATGAGCGGTTTGTTTTTCATCCCTCAGTATTAATTCGACAGCAGAAAGACTCCATACAACACAATGGATGATATTTTATCATAAAAAGGTCACATTTTTCAGAAATTGTTGATAGGATTTCAAGTCAAATTCATTGATTCTTTTAGAATATCTTTTTACTTTAATGATTCACCAAACTCACTGACTGAATTCAACCAAACACAGAGAGTGAGGCCCTCTGGTGGCTGCTGTGGAGTACTGCAGGTTTTAATGGTTTAACAGGGAGTGAGGCCCTCTAGTGGCTGCTGTGGAGTACTGCAGGTTTTTGTACAGGGTTCTGGTGTTTCCTGTCACTGTGGGCTGCAGAGCGCAGTAGTACACAGCAGAGTCTGACGGACGGAGATCCTGGATCGTCAGAGGAACCGATCTTGCAGTGGCGTCCAGGCTGGAGGAAAATCTCTTCTCTGTCGTTTTCCCGTCTCCAATCTTGAAGCGACTCAGGATGAACGTAGGGCTGCTGCCTCCCTCCAGTCTGTACCAGTAGAGGTAGTGGTTGGATGCACTGGTGTTATAGAGACACTTCAGTGTTGCACTGCCTCCTTCTACAGCCATCACGTCTCTCTCTGGTTGCAGCACGCTGTCGGTCTGCGCTCTGCATTCTGTAAAACACCAACAACAGGATCAGTGTCAGCTCAACAACAATCTGCTCTGATGTCAGATGAAGAGCTGAGTTCATACCGAGGCTGAAAGCAGCCAGCAGCACTGAGAACAACAGAGGAGCCATTATCTGAGGAGTGAGCAGAAACAGAGCTGGCAGCTCTGTGCTCAGTCTTCATGTGCTGATAGGAGCCCTGTGGTACTCCCCCTACTGGCAGGTTGACCTCAACACATCCCTGCTCTGCCTCACTGCTGCAGGCTGGCCTGGACCCTCCCACCCTCCCCAGTTCAGCTTCATGTTCTCTGGAGAGTCACTGATGTTCAACTTTTACTGTGGTTTTGCTCCTCTGAGTTGCTCTTATGTTAATTAATCTGGGATTTCAAATAATTTAAAATAGTACAGAGGTAACCAAAGTAAAATAAAATGTTCCCTGATTTCAAAACTTTGGGTACCATGGTGCATTTAGCATTGTTCATGCTCCGGATTGACATCAAACCCTTTAGATCACATCAGACTCCAGTCCTCCAGTCGCTGTCCTGCTGGTTTTAGATGAGCCACAGGTACAAAACTCTGGAAAGAAACCATTTAATGACCTCCTCCTGGTGTAGATCGGTTCTCTAGAGCCTTAATGACCTCATTATTCTCTTCAGGTGGTGCAGCAGAGGACAGCGGGCCTCCAGGACTGCAGTTTGAGACCTGATTTAGACGTTTGATTACAAGCAGCTTAACGATTCGGATCCATTCAGATCAGGAGAGCCCAAAGTTATTTACGTCACATTCAATAAATTACCATATGTTACATGCAGTGGTGGCTGCATGTGGGAGTCCCCCCCCAATTAGGTTGCTGCTGAGCTCCGGCAGGTTAAGCAGGCCCAGCTGGTTTCACTCTGCCTCCTGATCAGCAGAGTATAAAGCTGGCTGGGAAACTGAGGTTCGGGGCCTCTTGGCCAATTGGGCAGCATGTGTGCTGCAGCTTGGTGATACCGGTGTTGGAGGATTCTTCTGCTGGAAACCCTGGTTTGGTTGTCATTTTCCCTCTTTTTTTTCCTTTTAGGGTCTCTTTCTTTCACTTTTGGAGATGTCTTCCCATCCCCCTTAAACAATAAACCTTTAACCTTACCCTCCTGGTTTTGTCTCCTCATTTTTTTCCTGGGTTTATCCATTGTTACAGCTCCCCTCCCAAAACCCCTAGACTGCCCTGGGGACGTAACACCATATTATTGATAATTGAGCTGGCATTAAACATATTTCACTAAAACTCCATTTCTGCATTAAACATAGTTTTATTCTTGTGATGCAACTTTCTAATTTTGTTATGTTTTTATGACTTATTTCACTGCAAAAGAAAAATCATAAAAGCAGAAAAGTTTTGAAACATTCAACTGTATAATTCATCTACATGTTTAGTTTAAAGTAATTTCCTTTATTAAATGGGTTTAAGTGCATTTTAAACTTTATTGTTTGTAGTGATTCACACATGGGATGAATAGAAAACCTTCATCAGTGGGTTTATGTGACTGGAGAAAAGGTTTGATTCATCTGATGTGTGATTTCATGATGTGTGTCCTAAATTCAGCTTGTTTGGGTTAATTTTTACAGCTTTGCTTTAAACCTTTCACATGAAAAAAAACACTGTTTATTACTACTTAGTTACAAGACAACTAATTCAAACTGCAGATAATATTTACCAGCACCAGACATAAAAACAAAACTGGTTAGATTGTCTGGTTCCCCAAAGCTGCTTCTTTCTCTTCTTTAACTTGATGTAACAAAAATGTTATAACAAACACAAACACTCTGTTGTCAAACAGTTTTATTGAGAAATCAGACATGAGAATTACAACCTCAACAATACATGTTTGTTCTCTTTTTTTATGTGAACATAAAGAAATACAAGAGTGACATAAATAAACAAGGACATTCTCAACCTCCTCCCCTTTTCCTGGGACTTACATCTGATCACACCGATAATCAAAACAAATCATCTTCAATCAGAAATGGGTCCAGCCTCAACTCTATACGGAGTAAATCTGATAAAGTTTTGAATATGCCCGACCAAAATGGGGTTCATTTTGTACACAAAGAGTAAGAATGGAGAATTGTGGCTTCTGCAATATGGCATTTGTCACACAGTGGGATGTATTAGGGAAAATTTATGCACATTCACCTTACAGTAATGAAGCCTGTGAATAATTTTAAATTGAATAAGACAGTGTCTAGAATTGGCAGAAGACTTGTGAATATTCTCCAGTGCAGCTTTCCAGAGTTTGTCACTTATCTCTGTTTTTAATTCCTGCTCCCAGCCTGATCTAAGGCCTGCATGGACAGACAGGATCTGGACAATAACACTTTATAAATCTGGGAGATTAGATGTCTTTCTCCACCACCCAGCTTAAAGAGTTCGTCAAATTCATTAGGTAATATATTCTCTAAAGTGCGCGTGTGTTTTTTGACATAACCTCTGACCTGTAGATATCTAAAATGATTGTTTATGGAGACCAAATTTGGCCTGAAGTTGAGAGAAAGAGGCAAAATTACCACCAGCAAGTTACTAATAGTCCTGATGCCTAAATCTTTCCATTGTGTGTAAAACCTGAATCTAAAGTGGAAGGAACGAATGAAGGATTCTTTGTTATTGGTAATAAGGTAGAAATAGATTCAATACCAAACTGGGATTTTATCTGTTTCCAAAAACGTATAGTACTGTGGATGATGCAGTTATTGTTGTATGCCAAGGCATCTATAGCTGTTGGTGACAGAATAAGAGCGCTAATTTCATAATGGCTGCAGTCTTCCTTTTCCATTGTGATCCAATTGGATTGTGTAAAATTACGATCTAACCAAATTGTAATGGTGTGAAGCGTACAAGAGTAATAGAAAAATGAAAAGTTTTACTATTCAGTCTGCCCTTTACTTTTGCCTTGCAAAGTTGAGCTTTGCTAATTCAGACACAAACACTGTGGGCGTTTCCTCCAGAGGTTCTGCAGGATTCCTGCTCTGTTTGGACACATGAGATGAGAACACTGAACATCTGATACCATCAGTTACAACAGTCGTGATGTATAGAACTATTTTATTAAATTATTACTGGGTGTTTCTGACCCCATCAATCAAACCAGCGTAGAATAAAAGCTTCTAGTGTTTTCGCTGAAATGGTTTATTGCATATTGTGATCATTTTACATAGAAGCAACAATCTTGCACTTCATTATATGTGAGGTTTTGCAGTGTATGAATGATCTGAATGAACTGTAATCATGTCTGATATGACAGTAATAAAATATAATTTATTTGAATATTTGTGCAATAATTACACATTCTTGCAATTTTTAAAATTGTTAGCGTTGTAAAGCTTTTATTTCATACCTAAAATTAAATGTGTATTTAGATTTTCTGTTATTTTAAATATTCCTCTTTTACTCAAAAGTTGTTTTGATTCAGATCCCAGCAAAGAATCATATAAAATATTCCTTAATAAAAATTTACCTGATTTGACAGAGGATGGGACTGAAACCCAACAAAACAGAGGAACAGAGGAAGTGAATGTAAAGATATACCAGGAAGTGAGGCCCTCTAGTGGCTGCTGTGGAGTACTGCAGGTTTTTGTACAGGGTTCTGGTGTTTCCTGTCACTGTGGGCTGCAGAGCGCAGTAGTACACAGCAGAGTCTGACGGACGGAGATCCTGGATCGTCAGGTTGAAGGATTTGTCATTGATCTCTGCATTGAATCTGTAGTTGTTGAACTCTGAAGCCTTATCTCTCGATGTGAAGTATTGCTTGAGCATGTACTTTGGGTAGCTGTTTCCTTCTTGTTTGTACCAGAACACAGCATGATTTGTATCACTGGTTTCATAAGTACATCTCAGAGTCAGTGATTGTCCTGCAGCAGCAACAAGTTCTCCTTCTGTCTGCTTCACTGAATCTCCTTTACACTCTGGGGAAGAACAGAACATGCAGAGGAAGAGATGGATCAATAAAGATGATTGATTAAAGGAGAACAATCAGCAGCTTTAAAGACTTGTACTCCATGTAGAGGAAACATGTTGATCTTTGTATCTTACCAGAGAAAAGAGCAGCCAGAATAATCCACAGCCAATGTTCCATCTGTCCAACAAGGTTTAAATCAGCAGGAGAAAGCAGCTGATGTTCAACATTCAGTCTGACTGTTGTTCTCTTCACAGCCAGTGGCGCCTCCAGTGTGCATGCCGCCCTGAGTAAGCACCGCCTTTGTTGAACTCCGCCCCCACACACAAACACACACTTGTATTAATTTCTTTAACTAATCTTGATATTTCCCCTGAGCCATTTCATTCCCACCTTATTCCCAACTCCTAACTCAAAAATAATGTTTTTATTGTGTGGACATGACAAAATGTCCTCACAGCTATAAATGTCCACACAATGTTAGTCGTTTGTCAAGATTAAGTCCTCATAACGATAGCTAAACCAGCACACACACACACACACACACACACACACACACACACACACACACACACACACACACACACACACACACACACACACACACACACACACACACACACACACACACACTCTTGAACACACACTTAGGTCCTAAAACATCAGATTATCTGATCCTTAACATTTTCTAAACTATTGCAGCTGAACAGGATTTTTCCCCATTTTCTAACTTATCAGAACCTTTAAGGGCAAAACGTCATACTAATTTGTTTGATTTTAGGTCAACTAGATTCTGACAGAGTGGATATGGATTTGTCTGTAACATCCCTCTGTGAGATGTGGAAGTGAAAACACCTACAGGAAGACTAAGATGAATAAAAATAACATTTTTATTAAACACAAGCCCATTTTACAGACCGGTGCACAATCTGGAGGAAACAAAGCTAATGGAGAGTTTCCCAAAGAGCTACAGTCTCTGCATCTCTTCATGGGGGTCCAGGCAGCATCTTCAGCTCAGCTTATCACCTTCATCATCATTTAAAAAGTGATCTGCTGCTTGTTCACAAACAGCCTCATGGTTTAAATATTGGCCTTTTCCCTGGAGAGAGACTCTGACTTCTCCCAGGAATTAACTCGTGATAAACTACTAAAATATTGTCAGCATGTTGGTAAGCTGCAGTCAGGTGAGGCTGCCAGAGTCCAGGTAGGAGTCCTGTCTGGGGTCTGGGATAATAAACATGTTCCTTCTTTATTCTAATGTTTGTCCATCAGATAACAAACAGGACTTTTTAAAAAGTCCTTACTTTTGAAAAGTTTTTTAGGTGTTAGATTTCTTTCCAGGTTTTAAGTAGCGTGTAAAAGAAAGCTGTCTGTTCATGGCACCTTTCAAAATCTGGTACTGGCAGGAGTCCGATGTGCCAGTCTTGGTGGTCCAACCGATCCCCAGGTTGGGTTTTGGTACCAAAGCACTGAGAGCTGGGAGCTTGGAAAGAGCCAGAGTCTTTCTGTTCTCTGAGGTCCAGATGGAGATGCCATGCAGGTATCCAGCAGCAACTTTATAGCATCTTGCAATTAATAAAACACTGCTGATTATAAAATATGGAGCTGATCCAGTGATCAATAATGAAAATATTTCATAGAAATAGTTATGCAAATGTCATCCAACTAGACCGACTTATCAGAGGGATTGTTTTCTCTCTCTGTTCAGTTTTTTATTGTCTCATAAACAATCAGACTGAAACCTAACAAACCATAGAAGCAGAGCAGTGAGTGAGGCCCTCTAGTGGCTGCTGTGGAGTACTGCAGGTTCTTGTACAGGGTTCTGGTGTTTCCTGTCACTGTGGGCCTCACAGCGCAGTAGTACACAGCAGAGTCTGTCACTGCAGCAGAGGAGATCAGCAGGTCCATCTGTTTCTCTCCTCTCAGGTAAGTGGAGAATCTCGTTAATGATTTCAGAGACTCTGCTGATCTTGAGTTGTTGAGTCCTGAGATGTACAAGATGAACTCTGGAGGTTTTCCAGGATTTTGTCGATACCAAAAGAAATCATCACCAAGAGCTATCTTGTTGGAGTAACTGCAGGTCAGAGTAACAGAGCTGCCCTCTGAACTGAACTCCTCAGTCTTTCCTGCAGTGAGTTGTTGACAGTTTACACCTGAAGGAAGAAAAAACTGATATAAGTGAAGAACAAGAAGGATCAGATTATTCTCTGAAAGACTCCAACCAACCTGATCCAGAGATCAGAACCAGCAGAGTGAATCCAGATGTGAGCAGAGACAGCATGTTGATCAGAGTTACTGTTGGAGAGTTGAGCTGAACTGAAGGAGGAAGTTTGAGTCTCTTTAGAGTTCAGGAACAGATCAGCTCCTCCTCTTCCTCCTCTTCTTCCTGGCTAACAGACTCATGGTTTTGTTTGCTTCTTGGGGAATTTTCTTTTAAAGGAATGTTTACGAGAAAGTAATTTAAATTTTATAGTTTCAAACACAGGGAGGACCTCGGTGTATGGAGATTCCTCCATTGTCCTCATTCCTCTGCTGACTTGTAAACATTGTTGCATTGTTGTTGGTTTCCCATATTAACCTTAACATCTAACATTTGGGTTTCATAACAAAGAAAATCCACCCCAGGGTGTCACACTTGGATTCTTATTGTTTCTATGTGCAGTCTTAGGAAATACGTTACAAACGTGTCAAATATTTTTCTCAGTGGGACACAAATACAGACTAGCAGGCAGCCAGTTAACAAGGTGTTCAACTACAAAGCAGTGATAGAATTAACATAATAACCTATATAAATACTAATCAGTATGTTGAAGGATTCAGAGACAGCTTGTTCTAATCAGACAATTCCTGTTTATAGCACTGCGACAGACTGGCGACCTGTCCAGGGTGAACCCCGCCTCTCGCCCGGGACGCAGCTGGAGAGGAACCAGCAACCCTCCCGACCACATTAGGGAAGAAGGGTGTAAAGAAAATGGATGGATGGATGTTTATAACAAGAAGTAGCTTAATGGTGCTGATTAGCCTTATTCAGCACATTTACTTACTGTTTGTAGTAAGTGTTCTGGTTTATCTTATGAAACTCAATCATGTTGCAGCTGCATATGTTTTGATAAGAGCTTAAACGTGCATTGTAACTAGGAATGATTTTCAATAAAAAGCGAGGTGCGGCGAAATGTGTTTTCAGAGCGGTATGAGATTTGTAATCGGAAATACATCTCTGTTCGTTTCTCCTCGTGAGTTTAAAGAAACTAACCCTCTCTTGTCCTTCCTTGCTTCTGTATTTTTATGTTCTAGGTGCATAAATCTTAAACACCTAAAAACTGAAGTCACAACAGAAATTGTGAGAAAAGAAAATAACCTAGCAGGTAATGGCAAAACTTTCTGGAAATGCTTCAGGTGGGTAAATGAAAACGATGCATGTTAGCAGTGAGAGAACAGGACTAAGAACCTGAGGAGAGATGAATTAGAACAGAAAGAAAATGTATAATTTCCCAGAATATATGAAAAACTAAACACCAAGAAAACAAGTATAGAGGGGAAAAACAGCCAACATTAAAATGAATGCTAACTTAAAGGTGAAAGAGAAAATAAGAGCCAAGAATAACAGGGAGGCCAAAAGAAAACACACACAGAGGTCAGAGGATCTCCGATTTAAAAATAAAGTCTTCCACCTTCATGTAGATGGGTACAGGATCAGTACCTAACAACATAAAGGAGAGAGCCAGCAGTCTCACTACAAATCCACAAACCAAATACAGCTATGATGAGTAGCTCAGCGCCACTCCGTCGTCATGGCGACCGTGTGAGCTCCAGCTACGCCACCCACTCACCAACCCCCTCACGTAATTTTCACACCGGTCCACTAGGCGGTGCACATCAATGTGTTGAACAATGTTCCCTAGAGATGCACAGAAAATCTGGTGCAGATCAGTTCATGTATTAGGGAGAGAGATATAGCTGTTGAAACAATCCAGGGGGCGCAGTGGAGTCAGATTTCAGTTTAATGCTATTGGCCTCTTTAGAGGTTAACAAAGGTCAATCATGTGAAATTTGATGCAAATCAGATGATGCATGTGTGATTTAGGGTCAATCGTACGCAAACAGTGAGGGATTTAATTCGCCGCTCTGCCACGCCCACATGCTCCTGCCAGCAGCCAGACTTCGATGTTTCATGGTCAGACTGTGAGACTTGGTCACGCCCACATTTTTTGATAACTATTAACCTTCATGTATTGAGCACATCACACAATGCTAAGCGATTCTCAAAAGCTGTAGAAGGAGTTTGTTCCTTTCTGTGTAGAAGAGACAAAATGGCAGCTTTGATCCAAAATGGCCAACTTCCTGTGAGGTTTGGACCACAACTACAAGATACTTTTTGGTTTCTCCTTAAAAGATAAACGTGTACGGAATTATGTAATTCTCGGCCAAACCATGGCTTGGGGTTGATTTCTTTCAAAGGTTTCTAAAGGGCGCTGTGGGGGAATTAGGCCACGCCCACCAAATATTAGAGTGGATTTGTATTGGGGGTGGACTAGGATCAATGCTAGTTAGCTCAGCTAAAATATGTGGAATTCAGACTCAAACGTATGATAGTGACTCCACCACACCGCCACCGCCACCACACCCACAACCTCCACCAAAAACTCTTTGAGCATTAAAGCAAGTGAGCCCAACTAGTTATCTGTCTTCTAACACAAGATCACCTTGATTAGGTAAAAGGGGGTCAGAGATGAAGCTTTCCAAGAAAAAAGTAACTTCCTGTACTGAGGGAAGGAGGAGTCTGTTAAAGTTCGAGGTGTTTAAATATCAAATATGGCCAAAACTTGCCCTTTGGTCCAAAATGGCAAACTCCAGCTACATTTTAGGACACACCTCCAAGAAACATTTTTTCGTGATTTGGGTGGCCCTACCTACATACTGAATTTTAGGTCTTTATGATGTACGGTTTGTCCAGCTCACACCAGAGGGCGCTGTAGAGCAGTGTGTTAAAGCCAACTTTTGATTCCACTGGAGTCTGAAAATTTCACAAGGGGGACGATTGTGAATGAAGTTTAGTGAGTATTTTAATTTGTTAAGGTCTCCAGAAGGCCACTTTAGGAGATGGAATAATAATAATAATCACTAAGTGACAATTACAATTACTATAGGCCTTTGCAGCATTTACCTTGGCTTAGTAATAATAATAATGCAAATACATATTATTTAAGGTGCTAGGGTAAGCACCTTACCAGAGGGGGTGAACCCAAGTTCACCCCATAGGGAAGAAAAAATAAATTATTAATCATTAAAACAATTTATAAATACACGGACATTTATCTCCAAAACGATTGCTGGTTAGGACCAGTGGGTTCTAACCAGCTGGTCATCCTCACTGGGTCAAACTCCAGTCCCGGAGGTTCGATGCCTGCAACTTCAAGATTCTCTGCTGCACAACCTGGACAGAATAATGAGGTCATTAAGGTTCTGGAGAACTGATCCACACAAGGAGGAGGTCATTAAGACGTTTCCTTCCAGGGTTTTGTACCAGTGGCTCATCTAAAACCTGCGGGACGGCGACTGGAGGACTGGAGTTTGACACCTGTGGCCTAACTGGCTCCACTGCTTTCCACTGACTTCTCCCATTTTGAACACTTGGAGAGGAGCCAGGGGAAGATTATGATGCTTCAAGTTAGTTTGGTTCCAGCAGCTGCACCTCATGTTAATCCATCCATCCATTATCTGAACACCCTTCTTCCCTGATGGGGTCGGGAGGGTTGCTGGTTCCTCTCCAGCTGCGTCCCGGGCGAGAGGCGGGGTCACCCTGGACAGGTCGCCAGTCTGTCGCAGGGCAACACAGAGACACACAACCATTCACACACACACTCACACCTAGAGAGAATTTAGAGAGACCAATTAATCTGACAGTCATGTTTTGGATCAGGGATCAAACCGGAGAACCCGGAGAGAACCCACCATGCACAGGGAGAACATGCAAACTCCATGCAGAAAGACCCCGGGCCGGGAATCGAACCCAGGACCTTCTTGCTGCAAGGCAACAGCTCTACCAACTGCGCCACTGTGCAGCCCGCTCATGTTAATGCAGTCTGAATTATGAGGCCCTCTAGTGGCTGCTGTGGAGTACTGCAGGTTTTTGTACAGGGTTCTGGTGTTTCCTGTCACTGTGGGCTGCAGAGCGCAGTAGTACACAGCAGAATCTGACGGACGGAGATCCTGGATCGTCAGGTTGAAGGATTTGTCATTGATCTCTGCATTGAATCTGTAGTTGTTGAACTCTGAAGCCTTTTCTCTCGATGTGAAGTATTGCTTGAGCATGAACTTTGGGAAACTGTTTTTATCTTGTTTATACCAGAACAAGGCATCATTTCCACCACTGGGTTTAAAGGTACATCTCAGAGTCAGTGATTGTCCTGCAGCAGCAACAAGTTCTCCTTCTGTCTGCTTCACTGAATCTCCTTTACACTCTGGGGAAGAACAGAACACGCAGAGGAAGAGATGGATCAATAAAGATGATTGATTAAAGGAGAACAATCAGCAGCTTTAAAGACTTGTACTCCATGTAGAGGAAACATGTTGATCTTTGTATCTTACCAGAGAAAAGAGCAGCCAGAATAATCCACAGCCAATGTTCCATCTGTCCAACAAGGTTTAAATCAGCAGGAGAAAGCAGCTGATGTTCAACATTCAGTCTGACTGTTGTTCTCTTCACAGCCAGTGGCGCCTCCAGTGTGCATGCCGCCCTGAGTAAGCACCGCCTTTGTTGAACTCCGCCCCCACACACAAACACACACTTGTATTAATTTCTTTAACTAATCTTGATATTTCCCCTGAGCCATTTCATTCCCACCTTATTCCCAACTCCTAACTCAAAAATAATGTTTTTATTGTGTGGACATGACAAAATGTCCTCACAGCTATAAATGTCCACACAATGTTAATCGTTTGTCAAGATTAAGTCCTCATAACGATAGCTAAACCAGCACACACACACACACACACACACACACACACACACACACACACACAATTTGTTTCTCTGTCTTTGCAGAAGACAGTGTTGTAGAAAGTACTAAAAAAATGTACTTAAGTAAAAGTACAAATACATGGACAAAAATGTACTCTAGTAAAAGTAAAAGTAAAAAAGTACTGGCTTTTAAAAATACTTAAGTATTAAAAGTAAAAGTACTTCCTGAATGCATTACTTAATTTCTAATACAATATCATTAAGCGTGCCTATCATATTTAATTTTAATACATCAGTAATGTGCCATTTTAATGAACAATGCCACAGATAGAGCATGTTTTTATTGTGTTTACTCTGTGACGATTTAGATTTGTGATTCTATGCATCATGATTTCAGGGATGGAAACATCTCATCTCCTGTCCTCACATAGCATGAACTTCACTTTTTTGCCACTAATGGCATTTATTTTTAAAGAAATCCAACAGAAAGGGGATGGAAAGAAGGTGGATGAGGGAGAACATGCAACCAAGGAGCCACATAGCAGTGTTGTAGTCAAGACAAAGACCAGCACCCTGTGCTACATGACACAATAAAATGAAGTGCACCTTTCAAAACTGCTTCTCAAATTGATTTGAAAACCACATTCCCATAAAAACACCTGATATTAAATACTGAGAGCTGAAATTTAACCAGCATCATTATCAATTCAAACCTTCTTCATTCTGCTTTGCTTCCATCTCTGTGGCAATCCGAGGAGGTCTCCTACCATCCCTAAAAGCTACCGCCCTGGACGTTTGCCCATATCACCCAAGTCAGAAACCACAACTGTCTGCTCCATTAAACATAGAAATTAAGGCAATGCCCCAATGGTAAACAACACTCAACTATGAATACTGTCCAAGGTGCAAGAAGCAAGAAGTAACCAAGCAGAAGGACAGTGACGGTTCTGACCCTGTCTGCCACCATGTTACCAACACAATCAAAGAGCAATGAGCTCTGAACTCTGTTTTGTTTATTGGCCAATTAAATAAATCTATATATTTTTAATTAAATAAAATAATAATAGCTACTGCAGTGTGCAGAGCCACAAGAACAAAGAACGTCTGTGAGGCTTCAGTCCTATAGGACTTAGTAAATCCGTCCAGAAGAATCGGATGATCACTATCACTATATAGCAGATTTTGGTCAGCAGCTGTCCCATATATGCACAAAACAACACTTCACAATAATTAAACGCATGACTGACAACGTTTGTCATCGCAGATGCACCACATGTGTCTCTGTACAGCTAGCTTTGCTAACATCCGTCCACTTAGCTTACCTTCCTGCTTTTTCAAGTGATTAAAAGTTGGACGAAGTTTCCACCGTCAGAAAGTGAAGCTGCTGATTTTACATGTTGCCAAATCTTATGATTTATGTAGCAAATTCTATTACTGACGATTAGACACAATCATCTCCGCTTAGTGGAAACCACTGCGCATGTCTGGGAGGCGCAACTGAAAGGAGGAGGCGATGGGTGACGACAGTAATTAGTAGGTCAAGTTTGCGGATTTACAGCGCCTTGTTAAGTCCCTGAACTTCATATTTTAACGGGAAAAAAAAGAATGCACTTGGATGTAACGAGTAACGGGACGGTTTTGTAGAAATGTAGTAAGTAGAAAGTACAGATACTTACTGTAAAATGTAGTGGAGTAAAAGTCGAAAGTATCCATTATTAAATATACTTAAGTAAAGTACAGATACACGAAGATTGTACTTAAGTGCTTCACAACACTGGCAGAGGCTTTACATAAATTTCCAGCCCAACTCTAAATTAACTCAGAAACATCACTTCCTGTGGACTGGACTTACATCCCAACAAGTCGGTCACAACAACAACATAGTATGTTAGTGAAATGGTCCTTATTCAGCACCAAGTACAAGACTACACACACATACACACACACACACACCCATACACACACACACACACACACACCCATACACACACACACACACACCCATACACACACACACGTACACCCACACTCTTAAACACACATTTAGCTGCTTAAACATCAGATTATCTGATCTTTAACATTTTCTAAACTATTGCAGCTGAACAGGATTTTTCCCCATTTTCTAACTTATCAGAACCTTTAAGGGCAAAACGTCATACTAATTTGTTTGATTTTAGGTCAACTAGATTCTGACAGAGTGAATATGGATTTGTCTGTAACATCCCTCTGTGAGATGTGGAAGTGAAAACACCTACAGGAAGACTAAGATGAATAAAAAGAACATTTTTATTAAACACAAGCCCATTTTACAGACCGGTGCACAATCTGGAGGAAACAAAGCTAATGGAGAGTTTCCCAAAGAGCTACAGTCTCTGCATCTCTTCATGGGGGTCCAGGCAGCATCCTCATCTGTGGAGTACTGCAGGTTTTAGTGGATTAACAGGAAGTGAGGCCCTCTAGTGGCTGCTGTAGAGTACTGCAGGTTCTTGTACAGGGTTCTGGTGTTTCCTGTCACTGTGGGCCTCACAGCGCAGTAGTACACAGCAGAGTCTGTCACTGCAGCAGAGGAGATCAGCAGGTCCATCTGGGTTTTATCATCACTCACGTTGAAGGAGAAACCAGAAACTGGATCCTGGAGTTTAGTTCCTGTTCCTAAATGAGAGATCAGGAACTGTGGAGGTTTTCCAGGATATTGTCGATACCAGAAGAAATTATCACTTCCAGTAGCTTGTTTGGAGTAAGTGTAGGACAGAGTAACTTTGCTGTTTTCTACAGCGAACTCTTGATTCTGAAGTGCAGTGAGTTGTTGGCATCCGACTCCTAGATGAAGAGAAATCTGTTAGTTTCAGTTGCTGGAAATAAATTAACATTAACAAAACTTTAAAATGTGTTTTTGAAAAACAGAGACAGTGTGACCTGTTAGTAGAGAGACGATGAGCAGAAACAGACCATAATAGTCCATGTTGATCAGAGTTAATGTTGGAGAGTTGAACTGAACTGAAGGAGGAAGTTTGAGTTTCTATAGAGATCAGGAACAGATCAGCTCCTCCTCTTCCTCCTCTTCCTCCTCTTCCTCTCAGCTTCAGCATTATCAGGTAGAATATTTAGAGGTAGATTTTATTTTGTTTGCAGAAACCATTAGGAGCTTCGTTGGATTATGGGATGTTTTTACTGAATAGTTAGACTTTGCTGTCATTGATCTCCATCATTCAGTGGGTTTACTGTCAGGTTCACGCTGATGTTGCAGAGGACTGACAAATCAAAGGATCCATTTAGTTTTAGGACTGAGAATATTCAAAGATCTGAAATATAAACAGTTTCCTCTTTGCAATCAATAAACTATACTCTATTCTATTAAATGTTAAGATTTACAACATTTGAAACTACAGAAATCATTCTGATGTTACAACCACTTTTAGAAGAAATATCTAGACAAGAGGCACACTAATAATCTATGCAAATAGCTCTATAACATATTTAATTATTACAAAGTACAAGTTAAAGTAATAAGTGTTGCTGAGAATGACAGAGAGTTGAGAGTTGAGGAGGAGCGATTTAGAACACCTGGCAGGAAGAGAAATCATGAATCGGATCGTTGAGCTGAACTGCATGGAGCAAAAATCCAATATCCAACTTGAAAAACTTCAATGCAGTTGGTAACACAATAAAACACCGAATAAAGTTTGTTTTGGTCTGTCTTTAAAGATGGCGCCAGCAACTGAGTGAGACGTAAACGCCTGATCTCCAAATTATGCCCCGCCTCTTCTGGGACAACTCACAGAGATCAGTCTTATCCCCATTCATTCATTCATTCATTCATTCATTCATTCATTCATTCATTCATTGAGCTTGTGTTAATTCATTCATTCTCGACCGACGATTCAGAATAGTTTGTCTGTATGGTTTGTGTGTGTGATAATTTAGCAGAGTATATGTGCAATTTTAGTATTCTGTGTGTGTATGAGAGAGAATCTTTAGCTGTGTGTGTGAGTGTGTGTGTGTGTGGGTGTGTGTGTGTGTGTGTGAGACAAAACAGTTTTTGTCAAATTTAAAAAAATCCCATGAAAATCAGGTGATTTTACACAAACATTCAAAATCACAGATTCATGTGTGTGATTCACATCATTCACATGTAAATTTTGTGAAAGTCACATGTGATTTTCATGATTTTTTGTAAACTCTCATATTAAACAGTGAAACTTGATGCTTTGTTTCTATGATGACAAAGTTGGAACAAAAAGGAACTTTGTATTAACTCCAAACAAACGAAACAGAGAAAACAGACTTTAATGCTGTAATTAACTTTGGGTTCTAGTCTTGATGGTCTGAAACTAAAACATTACAAAATGAGAGTGTCTCAGCCATTAAACCGAAACAACTGCCTCATTATCCTCCTGCTACTCTGCAGGTGGATAATTCTTCTTTATGTTTCATATTCTATCTATTTATTTTTGCATGATAACATCAAAAAGGGTTTTGTAGCAGCTGAATGTGTTTATTGGCAGTGGAAACAAACTCAATCTGATTCTGAAGCATTAAGGAAAACTGAACAGGATTTACTCAGAAGGAAATCATTTTCTCTCACATTTTTATCCCCACATACAAAATCAGACTTAATCTTGAATGTAAAGATATAACAGGAAGTGAGGCCCTCTAGTGGCTGCTGTAGAGTACTGCAGGTTTTAGTACAGGGTTCTGGTGTTTCCTGTCACTGTGGGCTGCAGAGCGCAGTAGTACACAGCAGAATCTGACGGACGGAGATCCTGGATCGTCAGGTTGAAGGATTTGTCATTGATCTCTGCATTGAATCTGTAGTTGTTGAACTCTGGAGCCTTTTCTCTCGATGTGAAGTATTGCTTGAGCATGAACTTTGGGAAACTGTTTTTATCTTGTTTATACCAGAACAAGGCATCATTTCCACCACTGGGTTTAAAGGTACATCCCAGAGTCAGTGATTGTCCTGCAGCAGCAACAAGTTCTCCTTCTGTCTGCTTCACTGAATCTCCTTTACACTCTGGGGAAGAACAGAACATGCAGAGGAAGAGATGGATAAATAAAGATGATTGATTAAAGGAGAACAATCAGCAGCTTTAAAGACTTGTACTCCATGTAGAGGAAACATGTTGATCTTTGTATCTTACCAGAGAAAAGAGCAGCCAGAATAATCCACAGCCAATGTTCCATCTGTCCAACAAGGTTTAAATCAGCAGGAGAAAGCAGCTGATGTTCAACATTCAGTCGGACTGTTGTTCTCTTCACAGCCAAGTCATGCCTGAGTAAGCATTTGTTGAACTACACACAAACACACACTTGTATTCATTTCTTTAACTAATCTTGATATTTCCCCTGAGCCATTTCATTCCCACCTTATTCCCAACTCCTAACTCAAAAATAATGTTTTTATTGTGTGGACATGACAAAATGTCCTCACAGCTATAAATGTCCACATAATGTTAGTCGTTTGTCAAGATTAAGTCCTCATAACGATACCTAAACCAGCACACACACACACACACACACACACACACACACACATAATTTGTTTCTCTGTCTTTGCAGAGGCTTTACATAAATTTCCAGCCCAACTCTAAACATCACTTCCTGTGGACTGGACTTACATCCCAACAACTCGGTCACAACAACATAGTGAAATGGTCCTTATTGAGCACCAAGTACAAGACTACACACACACACACACACACACACTCTTGAACACACACTTAGGTGCTAAAACATCAGATTATCTGATCCTTAACATTTTCTAAACTATTGCAGCTGAACAGGATTTTTCCCCATTTTCTAACTTATCAGAACCTTTAAGGGCAAAACGTCATACTAATTTGTTTGATTTTATCAACAGATTCTGACAGAGTGGATATGGATTTGTCTGTAACATCTCAGAGATGTGAAGGAAAACACCTACACTGTAAAATGTAATAAGTTTGTTTTACTTGTTAGGAAACTTGCTCAAAATCGTAAAGTAGCTAATTCATTTTGGTGTTCTGCTATAAATAACTATGTTTAGACCACTCAGATAAAGGCAGTAAACCTGAGTGGTTAACTCAAAATCATTAGTAAAGTTATAAAAATGTCAATTATGACGACTTCAAATTGTGAGTTATGTCAATTACAGTACTCATAAAATAAGTTATACTTTGTTAGTCACATTACTTGCAAAATATCAGAAACCAATTGCCTTGATATGTTCAAGTAAGATGAATCAAAAGAAGTTATTGGAACTAAGCAACAGACAACAGTTTGAATGGAAAAATGTTTAATAATTAAACAAGTTTACCTTAAATACAAGGTTCTCAAGTGTTTTACATTAAACCTGAAACAAAGTTTTCCATAGACTTTTTTGAAAAATGACATGACTTTTTTTCATATTCAATCTAATATTGAATCCTTCAAATGTCAGTCAAAACTTTGAGAATCTGCTTAATGTCTTTGTTGACTGGTGTGAAACAAAATCAATTTTCAATACTAGAAACATTCATCATAACATTGATAAAGTAAATAATGAAGTAGTGAAGGAAGTAATGTTTCTCTCATTAACATAAAACCATTTAGTAGTCTGCAAATGCAATGATGCTCTCTAACAGAATCAAACAAGAAATAAAAATCACTTTTCCAATAAGGGTAAAGGTATCAACGTTGATCCATAATGTCACATCACATTCACTCATTGCATCAGAAGATTTTGAGTGATTGTATTTTTGTTGGATTTATATCCTGAGAGAAGCACCCTTTGGATGAAGTCAAATGTACTTCAGTTGTTGATACTCCAAATTCAGAGAAAATAAGTCCAAAGAGCACATGGCATAAGATTCCAAGATCATTCAACAAGTTCCTTCCAAAATGATGGCAGTACTTGAAGACTGGAGGTGCAGGAGTCAGTGGAGGCAGCCTGTCCTCAGGAATGATGGTCAGATCCCAATGTGTGAGAATGTCTGTCTTGTAGTCCTAACAACAATAAACACAATTACATATCAACATAACACTCTTCATCATGGCTGCTTCTCCACAGTTTACAGACCACCTATGGCAGTCTACTCATCATAAGCCTTTTTAAAGTACAGCGGCTTTAACGCCAACATCTTTATCCTTATCCTTTTCCGTTTTGTTTTCTGACAGCTTTTTTTGTTTCTGCCGCTTTCAATCTCAAAACTGATGCAATGAGGAATGTGATGACATTATGGATCAACGCTGATAATTTTTACTTATTGGAAAAGTGATTTTATTTCTTGTTTGATTCTTTTTTGTTGGAGAGAGCATCATTGCATTTGCAGACTACTAAATGGTTTTATGTTAATGAGGAGAAACATTACTTCACTTCACTACATTATTTACTTTATCAATGTTAAGGATGAATGTTCTCTAGTATTGAGAATTGAGTTTGTTTCACAGTCAACAAAGACATTTAAGCAGGATTCTCAAAGTTTTAAAGACTGAGGGCCATGTAGGATTCAATATTAGATTGAAGGCTACCTCAGGTCGTCATTTTTCCCTAAAAAAGTCATGGAAAACTTTGTTTCCAGGTTAGTGTATGTAAACACACTTGAGAACCTTGTATTTAAGATAAACTTGTTTAATTATTAAACATTTATTTCATTCAAACTGTCTGTTGACTTCGTTCCAATAACTTAACACTTTGATTCATCCTTGAACATACAAGGCAATTGGTTTTGATATTTTCCAAGTAATGTGAACTCTAAACAAGTATAACTTATTTTTATGAGTAATGCTTAATTGACATAACTCACAATTTGAAGTCGCCATAATTGACATTTTATAGTCAACTTTACTAATGATTTTGAGTTAACCACCAGGTTTACTGCCTTTATCTGAGTGGTCTAAACATAGTTATTTATAGCAAGAACACCTTAAAATGAATTAGCTACTTTACTTGGAGATTTTGAGGCAATCGGTTTCCTAACTTTTTTTAAGTAAAGTGAACTTATTACATTTTACAGTGTAGATGGAGATGCCATGCAGGTATCCAGCAGCAACTTTATAGCATCTTGCAATTAATAAAACACTGCTGATTATAAAATATGGAGCTGATCCAGTGATCAATAATGAAAATATTTCATAGAAATAGTTATGCAAATGTCCTCCAACTAGACCGACTTATCAGAGGGATTGTTTTCTCTCTCTGTTCAGTTTTTTATTGTCTCATAAACAATCAGACTGAAACCTAACAAACCATAGAAGCAGAGCAGTGAGTGAGGCCCTCTAGTGGCTGCTGTGGAGTACTGCAGGTTCTTGTACAGGGTTCTGGTGTTTCCTGTCACTGTGGGCTGCAGAGCGCAGTAGTACACAGCAGAGTCTGTCACTGCAGCAGAGGAGATCAGCAGATGAAACGTCGTTTTTGTTTTCTCGTGTCTCAAAGAAAGCCTTCCTGTTGTGTCTGAATATCCTGAGGTGACCAGCTGTGGAGATGAACTGGACGTCTGTCGGTACCACAGCAGCAGGTTTACTGTTCCTGAATAGTTGCAGGACAGAGTCACGTTGTTTCCTTCCAAATCCAGTTGATCATCTTTAAATGGTGTCAGTAAATCCTCAGAGGATCCTGCAAACAGCAGATTGATATTTCAATTTTAACAACCTCAAAGCTCCAAATGTTTTCCTGCCTTCTGTCTTCTTCTCCACCTGCTGCGTCTTTAGATGTCTTACCTGGCTGAAGGCAGAAGATCATCATCATGCAGGAGAAAAGCAGCAGCAGCATCGTTTTCCCTGGTACTGACAGAAGAACAGAGAGAATGCAGCAGCTCTTCAGCTCCAACACAAAGTCTCTCAGAGTTGAGCTCCTCCCCTCATTGAGCCTGGTGACGGGCCGTCCCATTAAAACCAGTCCAAACTCCAAACTGCTAGAACCAGTCGGAATGATTCAGAACAGGATCTGGAGGGAACGCTGCAGCTGTTCAACAACAGGATAAATGTTTCTCATTTGTTCTGCCGGGGAGACAAGAACACCTGATGGGACTTGGTCTGTGGAGTGACGAGTGCTTGAACACAGAACCACAGCAGAGCTCAGAACCTGGTAACGCTGCCCTCTAGTGGATCTGAATGGCTGAGCAGAACCGAGGAAGGCTGCTCAGTGTATCGGAACAAAATGTTCAGAGTAAAAACGACCACACAAATATTAATACAAATAAAACAGCAAACGTAATTGTTAGGGCTGTCAAATTATTTTAAAAAAAATCTGGTTGGGGCCTCAGGATGTTTGTGAATTAATCACAATTATTTAACTGTTCTGTTACCTGTTACTCTTTTATTACTTAGTGGATTAACAGGAAGTGGGGCCCTCTAGTGGCTGCTGTGGAGTACTGCAGGTTTTAGTACAGGGTTCTGGTGTTTCCTGTCACTGTGGGCCTCACAGCGCAGTAGTACACAGCAGAGTCTGTCACTGCAGCAGAGGAGATCAGCAGGTCCATCTGGGTTTTATCATCACTCACGTTGAAGGAGAAACCAGGAAGCGGTGTTGACATCGGAGCTCCTGTTCCTGAGTGAGAGATCAGGAACTGTGGAGGTTTTCCAGGATATTGTCGATACCAGAAGAAATAATCACTTCCAGTAGCTTGTTTGGAGTAAGTGTAGGACAGAGTAACTTTGCTGTTTTCTACAGCGAACTCTTGATTCTGAAGTGCAGTGAGTTGTTGGCATCCGACTCCTAGATGAAGAGAAATCTGTTAGTTTCAGTTGCTGGAAATAAATTAACATTAACAAAACTTTAAAATGTGTTTTTGAAAAACAGAGACAGTGTGACCTGTTAGTAGAGAGACGATGAGCAGAAACAGACCATAATAGTCCATGTTGATCAGAGTTAATGTTGGAGAGTTGAACTGAACTGAAGGAGGAAGTTTGAGTTTCTATAGAGATCAGGAACAGATCAGCTCCTCCTCTTCCTCCTCTTCCTCCTCTTCCTCTCTCCTTCAGCTGCTTTCTTCCTCTAGAAACATTTTTTCTCTTAAACTCAGTGAATAAGTTCAGAAATATCAAACTCATGAAGTTTCTCATTGTCTGAAACACAAGAACTGTGACGTTCTTGTGTTTCAGACTCAAGAAACACGAGACACTTCACCTGTTTTTACTCAGAGGTGAAGTCTTGCTGACAACTGGACTGATTATCTTGTGCCCAGAGGAAGATGATGGTTGGTTCAGAACCAAGAACAGCACAGAACATTTGAAAACGGGTCGGCCATCAGTCCTCAGTGTCTGCTGATCTGTTTCATTGTACTAATTCAATCTGCGACTCTTAACTACAATTTCTTAAGTGAGAATAGAAAACATAAAAAAGGAGGAGGCGTGGCTTCAATATTTAAGAAAACAGTAAATAGTAGTAAAATTTCTTTGGGTCACTTTACTTCTTTTCAGTTTCTTGGAATTGAGATTAAAGGCCTCAAACGGACTTTAACACTAACTTTATACAAAACTCCAACATATGTGGAAAATTTCTTTACTGAGTTGAATGAACTTCTATCTCTCGTATGTATTAATTATGAATGTTTAATAATTGTTGGTGATTTTAACATTCATGTTGACAAACCCTAAGACAGAGGGGATAAAAATCTCTAATATCTTAGAGACTTTTGGTCGAACACAACATGTCAAACAAGCAACACACTCAAGGACACACACTGGACCTGGTTATCAGTCAGGGTGTGAATATTTCCAATGTCTCTGTAACTGATGTCACATCACTTCCTGTTATCTTTGAAAGTTGTTTATCCTTTAATCCACTTGGACAAACAGCAACCATCACAAAACGTTCTTCACTGAAAACACAGCAGAAACATTTCATCAAATCTACTCTTCTTCCTCACTCTTAAGCTGTAATGACGTAGATAAGTTGGTAAAAGATTTTCAGTCTAAAGTTTCAGATTTCATTGATTCCATTAAAATGAAGGTTGTGTCTGGTAAGAAGAAATCTCCATGGAGAAATGCACAAACAGTTAGATCTGCAAGACAACTCTGCTGTAAACTTCACGTTCATTATGACATCTATAAAGAAAATCTACGTTACTATCATTTAACACTCAAACATGCAAGACAGGTTTTCTTTGCAGATGTCATAAACAAAAACATTAACAATGCTCCAGTTTTATTAGCAACAGTTGACAGACTCACAAACCCTCCTATCACGTTACCACCTGAACTTCAGTCTATTGCTGCCTGCAACCAGTTTTCCAGTTTCTTTTCAGAGAAAATTCAAAAAATCAGAGGATTAATCTGCACATCCACTATAAAGTCAGAACCAACACTGAACCCAAACAAAACAAATACAGGAAAAATTACCCAATTTCAACTAGTTAATTATAAAACCCTACAGGAAATTATAAGTCAATTAAGCTCCAGTTCCTGCTGTCTGGATGTTCTAGATCTATAACTCTAGAACATTTCTTTAAGAAAGTTCTGCCTGTTGTTGCTACTGATCTGATCCAAATAGTAACTCATCGTTTCTCATCAGGTTTTGAAAACAGCAGGAATCAAACCACTGATAAAAAATAACAATCTAGACAAATCACGACTGCAGAATTACAGGCTGACCTCCGACCTCTGACCTCCCATTCATCAGTAAAGTTATTGAAGACGTGTGTAAACAGTTAAATAGCTTCCTAATAATAACCAACTGCTTTGACTCCTTCCAGTCTGGTTTCCATGGTTGCACAGAGACTGTAGAAAGTGTTCAATGACATCCATATAAATACAGACTGTGGGAGAACCACAGTGCTGGTTCTGGTTCTGTTGGACCTCAGTGTTGACCATAACATATTACTGAATCGACTGGAGAGTTTGGTCCAGAGATTAACTGGCTTGAATCTTACATAAAGAACAGGGATTTCTTTGTTTCAATTGGAAACTTCTCATCAAAGAGGTCAAAGGTCACATGTGGGGTACCCCAAGGTTCAATCCTAGGACTGTCATGCTGATTTAGTTTCTTGACATGCAGGTCAAGAACTAGACTGTGAAATAATGATAGTCTTTAATCATTAATGATTGCTCAGAAAGGAAGAGTTTCTGCAGGAGAACGAGGGTCCAGGTAGGTCCTCAAACAGTGTTGAACGGCTTATTAGACAACAGTGAAGATCCAGGCTTGGCTCTGAACAGATCAGGTCTGTGAAGTACAGAGAGAAAGGACATGAATTACTATGACTGGCTTGATTGACTTTGGTTTGAGACCATAAGGCTGACTTGACCAACAAGTGGTAACATCAAAGCGATGGCTGGTGGTTCCTCCGCTTCAAGAAGGCACAGATTCGGAATCAGCAGGTGTTGTCAATCGAGCTGTCTCTGAGATCACTCCAACCTGAATCCTGACAAGGACCCTCTTATTCAATATCTATATGCTCCCACTGGCTCAGGTTATTACAGGAAATAATATCAGCTACCATAACTATGCAGATGACACACAGCTCTACATTATGATGTCACCAGGTGACCTTTGACCCCATCCAATCACTGAACAGATGCTTAGAACAGATAAATGTGTGGATGAGACAAAACTGAAGTTATTATTTTTGGACCTAAAGAGGAACATATAGAACAGAGTCATAGATATAGAATCATAGATCTAGAGTTATAATTCTAGAGTTATAGATCTAGAGCTATAGATCTAGCGTCAGTGCACAGCTTCAGTTATTACAACTAAAAACCAGCGATCAGCCCGAAACCTGGGAGTAGTGATGGACTCTGACCTGAACATTCAGAGCCACATAAAGACAGTCACAAAGTCGGCCTTCTATCACCTGAAGAACATTTCCAGGATTAAAGGACTAATGTCTCAGCCAGATATAGAGAAACTCATCCATGCCTTTATCTTCAGTTGTATTGATTATTGTAACGGCGTCTTCACAGGTCTGTCCAACAAATCAATCAAACAGCTGCAGCTGATCCAGAATGCTGCTGGAGTTCTGACTAAAACCAGGAGAGCACATAACACCAGTTTTAAAGTCTCCACTGGCTCTGTAGCTCAAAGAATAGACTTTAAAATACTGTTGTTAGTTTATAAATCACTGAATGGTTTAGCACCACAATACATTAAAGATCTGCTGCTGTTGTATCAACCTTCCAGAACTCTCAGGTTCTGGTTCTGGTTCTGCTCTGCATTCCCAGAACCAGAACCAAACGAGGAGAAGCAGCATTCAGCATCTATGCACCACAAATCTGGAACAAACTTCCAGAAAACTGTAAAACAGCTGAAACACTGACTTCCTTTAAATCTCCACTAAAATCCCACTTGTTTAGAGTTTTATTAGAAACGTAATCAATTATAAATTTATTGACGGAATCTGATTTAATGTGTTTTGATTATTGATTCTATGTTGCATTGTGTTTTTGTGTTTGATTTGATGTGAAGCACTTTGAAATGCCTTGATGCTGAAATGTCTTATACAAATAAAGTTTGATTGATTGATTGATTGATTGATTGATTGATTGATTGATTGATTGATTGATTGATTGATTGATTGATTGATTGATTGATTGATTGATTGATTGATTGATTGATTGATCTCTCTGTCTTCAGCCCAAGGACTCAACAACCAGGGAGTGAGGCCCTCTAGTGGCTGCTGTGGAGTACTGCAGGTTCTTGTCCAGGGTTCTGGTGTTTCCTGTCACTGTGGGCGTCACGGCGCAGTAGTACACAGCAGAGTCTGTCACTGCAGCAGAGGAGATCAGCAGAGTTCCTCGTTTCTGAGTTTTATTGATGTGAGCTGAGAAATCGGAGCGAGTTGGATGGATCGATCCCGACTCTGAAACGTAGAGCAGGAACTCTGGTCTGGATCTCTGCTGCTGTCGGTACCACTGGACATTATAGATAGAACCAGTATATCCGCAGCTCAAACTGGTGGGGCTTCCCTCTGAAGCGACGTGTTCCCTCTGCTCCTGTGTGACGGTGTTCATGGAGCCCAGGGCTGTAAAATGAAAGTTCATGTCAGTCAGTCTGCAGCAGATTCAGGAATCAGGAGGCTCAGAGGCTCTTCCATCCACATGTGGTCGCAGTGAGACTCAGAGAGAAAACCAGAGCTTCTCTCTGCTCTGATACTCACCGATGTAGAGAGAGAAGAGCAGGAGGTAAAGCAACATGTTCCAGGAGTTCAGGTCAGACAGCAGATCTACAGAGATGATCCACTGCAGCAGAAGGAAGACTAACAGACCTTCATCATCATCATCAAGCTGCTTTTAACCCTGCAGAGACAAGCCTTCTCATTGGCTGAGCTCAGCAGTGGTGGGAGGAGCCAGAGAGAAACTGGTTGTTGCTGAAGGTGAGGTTCAGCCAGTGAGGAGATTTCTACTGCAAATGGGGAGGATTTTTCTTTGCATTTTCTGTTTGGTCATTAATGTGAGACGATCCATCACAGAGACCTGCTCACACATTTGCTCCTCAAAGTTAAAATTAAAAAAGTCAATTATTAGAATAGAATAGGATAGAAGTACTTTATTCATCCCAGCAGAGAAATTACTTCACAGTTCCAGCATAAAGACAAGACACAGTAACAACTAGTTGTAGATAAAATAAAATAAATATAAAATATAAAATGCAACTTAAGAGCAGTCCTTACAGATTCAAAAAATGCAGATATGTATATGTAATATATGTACAGCAAGTGTGCCACAGTGCAGTTGTGCAAAACTGGGCTGATTAGTTTAGAACAATGATTTATCTTTTATTGTACAGTGAGATTTCATGTGGCAGGAAGGATTTCCTGTTTCTGTCTCTACGACAGCAGAGCTGCAGCAGTTTATGTGAGAAGGTTCTCCTCTGTCTGTCCACTCTGTGGTGGAGAGGGTTCTGTTTATTGTCCATGATAGACAGAACCTTCCTCAGTGTCCTCCTCTCCACCACAGTTTCCAGGGACTCCAGCCTTAGTCCCAGTACAGAACCAGCTTTCCTGATGATTCTGTCCAGTCTGATAGAGTCGCTGGTTCTGATGCTGCTTCCCAACACACAGCAGCAAAGAAGATGGCAGCAGCAACAACACTGTGGTAGAAGGTAGTTACTGATTTGGACTGTAAGAGAAACCAATAACGATGGCAGCTCTGCAGAAAGCAGCTGATTTCCTTCTCCTGACCATGTTAAAGAGAGTTTCAACACAGTTTGGGAAACGTTCCACACACCCAACGAGGATTCGTCACTAATCCACATCCACTCTTGTCCTCAGCCTGGTCACCTCATCAGCCTTATTCTGCTTAAATTCAGAATACACATCAAAACTTCCTGCATAAATCCAAAGTTAATCGTAGCCTTACTGCTCCCTCCCTTTCTGAAGTCCTTCATATTTCTACTTCCTCCTGCAGCCTTACAGCTTCCTCCTCTCTCCATTTTACTGTCGTTTCTGCTCCTCGCTGTAAAATTGATCACTCACTGATCGGTTGATCCTTTGCAGTCAGAAATCCCATGCAGCATTCAGCTGGTACCGCCTGCTGTGGGTTGTTACAGACATCAGAGCAGAACCACTCAGGACCAGTCGGAACCAGTCAGAACCAGTCACAACCAGTCAGGACCAGTCAGAACCAGTCAGAACCAGTCAGAACCAGTCACAACCAGTCAACCAGTCAGAACCAGTCAGGACCAGTCACAACCAGTCAGAACCAGTCACAACCAGTCAGGACCAGTCAGGACCAGTCACAACCAGTCAACCAGTCAGAACCAGTCAGAACCAGTCACAACCAGTCAGAACCAGTCAGAACCAGTCAGAACCAGTCACAACCAGTCAGAACCAGTCAGAACCAGTCAGAACCAGTCAGAACCAGTCAGGACCAGTCAGGACCAGTCACAACCAGTCAGAACCAGTCAGAACCAGTCAGAACCAGTCAGAACCAGTCAGAACCAGTGAACCAGTCAGAACCAGTCAGGACCAGTCAGGACCAGTCAGGACCAGTCACAACCAGTCAACCAGTCAGAACCAGTCAGAACCAGTCACAACCAGTCAGAACCAGTCAGAACCAGTCAGAACCAGTCACAACCAGTCAGAACCAGTCAGAACCAGTCAGAACCAGTCAGAACCAGTCAGGACCAGTCAGAACCAGTCGGAACCAGTCAGAACCAGTCAGAACCAGTCGGAACCAGTCAGAACCAGTCAACCAGTCGGAACCAGTCAACCAGTCAGGACCAGTCAGAACCAGTCGGAACCAGTCAGAACCAGTCAACCAGTCAGAACCAGTCAGAACCAGTCACAACCAGTCAGAACCAGTCAGAACCAGTCAGGACCAGTCAGAACCAGTCAGAACCAGTCAGAACCAGTCAACCAGTCACAACTAGTCAGAACCAGTCAGGACCAGTCAGGACCAGTCAGAACCAGTCAGAACCAGTCAACCAGTCAGAACCAGTCAGAACCAGTCAGAACCAGTCAGAACCAGTCAGGACCAGTCACAACCAGTCAGAACCAGTCAGAACCAGTCAGAACCAGTCACAACCAGTCAACCAGTCAGAACCAGTCACAACCAGTCACAACCAGTCAGAATCAGTCAGAATCAGTCAGAACCAGTCAGGACCAGTCAGGACCAGTCAGGACCAGTCAGGACCAGTCAGAACCAGTCAGAATCAGTCAGAACCAGTCAGGACCAGTCAGGACCAGTCAGGACCAGTCAGAATCAGTCAGAACCAGTCAGAACCAGTCAGGACCAATCAGGACCAGTCAGAACCAGTCAGAACCAGTCAGGACCAGTCAGGACCAGTCACAACCAGTCACAACCAGTCAGGACCAGTCAGAATCAGTCAGAACCAGTCACAACCAGTCAGGACCAGTCACAACCAGTCAGAACCAGTCAGGACCAGTCAGAACCAGTCAGGACCAGTCAGGACCAATCAGGACCAATCAGGACCAGTCAGAACCAGTCAGAACCAGTCAGGACCAGTCAGGACCAGTCACAACCAGTCAGAACCAGTCAGAACCAGTCAGAATCAGTCAGAACCAGTCAGAACCAGTCAGAACCAATCAGGACCAGTCACAACCAGTCAGAACCAGTCAGGACCAGTCAGGACCAGTCAGAACCAGTCAGAACCAGTCAGAACCAGTCAGGACCAATCAGGACCAGTCACAACCAGTCACAACCAGTCACAACCAGTCAGAACCAGTCAGAACCAATCAGGACCAGTCAGAATCAGTCAGAACCAGTAAGAACCAATCAGAACCAGTCAGAACCAGTCAGGACCAGTCAGAACCAGTCACAACCAGTCACAACCAGTCAGAACCAGTCAGGACCAGTCAGGACCAGTCAGGACCAGTCAGAACCAGTCAGGACCAGTCACAACCAGTCAGAACCAGTCAGAACCAGTCACAACCAGTCACAACCAGTCAGAACCAGTCACAGCCAGTCAGAACCAGTCAGAAACAGTCAGAACCAGTCAGAACCAGTCACAACCAGTCAGAACCAGTCACAACCAGTCAGAACCAGTCAGAACCAGTCACAACCAGTTAGAAACAGTCAGAACCAGTCAGGACCAGTCAGAACCAGTCAGGACCAGTCAGAATCAGTCAGAACCAGTCAGAACCAGTCAGAACCAATCAAGACCAGTCAGAACCAGTCAGAACCAGTCAGGACCAGTCAGGACCAGTCAGAACCAGTCAGGACCAGTCACAACCAGTCAGAACCAGTCAGAACCAGTCAGAACCAGTCACAACCAGTCAGAACCAGTCAGGACCAGTCAGGACCAGTCAGGACCAGTCAGAATCAGTCAGAACCAATCTGGACCAGTCAGAACCAGTCAGAACCAGTCAGGACCAGTCAGGACCAGTCAGAACCAGTCAGGACCAGTCAGAATCAGTCAGAACCAGTCAGAACCAATCAGAACCAGTCAGGACCAGTCAGGACCAGTCAGGACCAGTCAGGACCAGTCACAACCAGTCAGAACCAGTCAGAACCAGTCACAACCAGTCACAACCAGTCAGAACCAGTCAGAACCAGTCACAACCAGTCACAACCAGTCACAACCAGTCAGAACCAGTCAGGACCAGTCAGGACCAGTCAGAACCAGTCAGGACCAGTCAGGACCAGTCAGGACCAGTCAGGACCAGTCACAACCAGTCAGAACCAGTCAGAACCAGTCAGAACCAGTCAGGACCAGTCACAACCAGTCAGAACCAGTCAGAACCAGTCAGGACCAGTCACAACCAGTCAGAACCAGTCAGAACCAGTCACAACCAGTCAGGACCAGTCAGAACCAGTCAGGACCAGACAGGACCAGTCAGAACCAGTCACAACCAGTCAGAACCAGTCAGAACCAGACAGGACCAGTCAGGACCAGTCAGAACCAGTCAGGACCAGTCAGAACCAGTCAGAACCAGTCAGAACCAGTCAGAACCAGTCAGGACCAGTCAGAACCAGTCAGGACCAGTCAGAACCAGTCAGAACCAGTCAGGACCAGTCAGAACCAGTCAGAACCAGTCACAACCAGTCAGGACCAGTCAGAACCAGTCAGAACCAGTCAGAACCAGTCAGGACCAGTCAGAATCAGTCAGAATCAGTCACAACCAGTCAGAACCAGTCAGAACCAGTCAGAACCAGTCAGAACCAGTCAGAACCAGTCAGGACCAGTCAGAACCAGTCAGGACCAGTCAGGACCAGTCAGAACCAGTCACAACCAGTCAGGACCAGTCACAACCAGTCAGGACCAGTCAGAACCAGTCAGGACCAGTCAGGACCAGTCAGAACCAGTCAGAACCAGTCAGAACCAGTCAGAACCAGTCAGGACCAGTCAGGACCAGTCAGAACCAGTCACAACCAGTCAGGACCAGTCAGAACCAGTCAGAACCAGTCACAACCAGTCAGGACCAGTCAGGACCAGTCAGAACCAGTCAGAACCAGTCAGAACCAGTCAGAACCAGTCAGAACCAGTCAGGACCAGTCAGAACCAGTCAGAACCAGTCAGGACCAGTCACAACCAGTCAGGACCAGTCAGAACCAGTCAGGACCAGTCAGGACCAGTCAGAACCAGTCAGAACCAGTCAGAACCAGTCAGAACCAGTCAGGACCAGTCAGGACCAGTCAGAACCAGTCAGAATCAGTCAGAATCAGTCAGAACCAGTCAGAACCAGTCAGGACCAGTCAGAACCAGTCAGAACCAGTCAGAACCAGTCAGGACCAGTCAGAATCAGTCAGAACCAGTCAGAACCAGTCAGAACCAATCAGGACCAGTCAGAACCAGTCAGAACCAGTCAGAACCAATCCGAACCAGTCAGAACCAATCAGAACCAGTCAGAACCAGTCAGAACCAGTCAGAACCAGTCAGAACCAGTCAGAACCAATCAGAACCAGTCAGAATCAGTCAGAACCAGTCAGAACCAGTCAAAACCAGTCAGAACCAGTCAGAACCAGTCAGGACCAATCAGGACCAGTCAGAACCAGTCAGAACCAATCAGAACCAGTCAGAATCAGTCAGAACCAGTCAGAACCAGTCAAAACCAGTCAGGACCAGTCAGGACCAATCAGAATCAGTCAGAACCAGTCAGAACCAGTCAGGACCAGTCAGGACCAGTCAGAACCAGTCAGAACCAGTCAGGATCTGTTAAATGACTTAAATCTGGATGTGGCTGCTTCACCCATCTTCATCTCCCAGGTCCGTTTAGCAGCAACCCGACCAAAACCCCTCACTGTCACCTTGATAAATAATGAGATTTGGTTAAGTAGAAAGATGATCAAATATTACAAACCATGCAGATGGAGCAGAGTGACTGGTTTCCACCGTCCAGCGCTGGTCTTCAACCAGTTCAGGGCTGACACCAAGCGAAGTAAAGGTTGTCCCACAGGTTCTGCTTCCTCTCTAGGCTGCTGTGTGACTGTTGTCAGAGTTGATAGTAAGACAAAACGTAGATCTGTAAGAAGAGCAAATCTCTTGGTTCTGCTCAGTTTTCATAGTGAGCAGATAAAACAGAGGAAGAACTGAATCAATAAATCCAAACTGGACAGACAAACCCTCAACAAACTGTTTTACATTTAAAGTGAGCAGTGACTGTAAATGTACATATGCTAAGGTATTAATTATGATACACATATTTATCAGATTGTGACCCAACAAGTGTTTTCAAACTGTTGTAGTCTGATGATCAGGACGAAGGTCTACAGAAGGAGAATGAATCTGACTGGACTGAATGAGGAAGAGTCACATTTCTGTCGGTGTCTTTGTTCCCCCACACGCCCTGTGACTGAGGGATCTGAGCTCCTCAGTGATTAGCAGCTGCAACCACAGCGACTCTGATCAGGCAGGAATGATCAGAATCATCTGATATGAAGCCGAGCTGTGAATACCACTTCCCTCCTCTTTGAAGAGGAGTCAGATATCTGTGTTCAGGTTTTTGTACAGCCTCTTCTCCACTCTGTATCACTGTGTTTCCAGAGCGCAGTAGCAGAGAGCTGTGTCTGCCAGGGTTAGCTCTCTGACGGTCAGCTCAGTGGAGGAGGATGATGCTGCTGATCCAGGATCAGGAACCTTGTTGTTTCTAGAGGACAAACAGGAGCCTGGAGGTCAGAACGATGTCTGGTCCAGTGGAGGACAGACATAAAGGAGAACATTTAACACCCTGCCCTGACCAAA
>NC_057879.1:28006560-28080314 GCF_019740435.1 Gambusia affinis
AGAGGAGACATCAATACCTCTCCATCCATTTCCTATGGAACTTGTCTAATGAGGCAACAGCTGTCTGCAACAGTTGGGTTGTATTAATATCATGACCGTCCTCTAACTATTAGTTGTGGAAGAATGTATTGACAGAATTTCAAATTAACAAACTGTTCAAATACTAATAAATAGCTGAGTACTTCAAATATTGAACCACTTTTTATATTGACAAATTGGCATTAATCAGATTAAAGGTAATTAATTTTGATTGATGACAATAACTAACATTCTTATTATTAGCCTTCTAGGCAGAAACACAAATGGTTCTGAAGGGACGGGTTTGGCCTGCCAGCCTCGAGTTTAGCATACGCCACAGAGAATTTCAAATAACTGTTCTACTAGGAAACTTTTGTTTACTTAAAAATGACTAAATGCTTGTGAAAGTTTTCTCTACAGTATGTGGTTCAATGAGTCTAGCAAAAAACTAAAACTTTTCAAGCTCTTGGAATAGTTTCACTTCTGTTCCATGATGGTGGTGAAGGAATTTACTTTATAACTTCCTCAACTTTATCACAACTTTTTCCCCTTTATCTCTTCCTGTTGTATTGTTTCAATCAACATTCATAATAGAACAGGTCATGTGTCTTAAGGAGCATTAGCTTTAAATCTATATTCACCATAATTAATAATCCTACCACCTGACTTTCCTTTGAAGGAACAACTTCCACACATACTATGCAGCTAATATATAGACCTGATTTAAATAATCTCATACAACTCAGAAAAATATTTTAACATCATTCAACTGAAATAAATACTAAGAGAGACTTTGTTATACAAAGACAAACACACACCTATTTTTACTGAGAATGAAACAAAACCCACCATACCTACTTTGACAAGTGAAACATTGGTACGTCGCCTGTAGAGAGAGAATTGAAAAGCAGACGGCTTGATAACTCATTAAAAACTGCAGCATGTCCTGAGGTAATTTTAGTGTGTATAAGCTCAAAAAAAGTTGTCAAAAGTGATAACGACTTAGTAATAGAAAACATCCAAATGTAGTGATTTAGTAAAAAGTCCAAACTGGATTCAGTTTTGTGTGTTTGTTTGTTTTCAGCTGCATAATTCAGTCAATAACAGGATTGATTTAAGCTTTAAAAGATATATTGATGTCCTCTAAAGTTTTTAGTTGTTCATATGATTTTGGTTAAGGATAAATTCAGTTCAAAATAAATAAATCGACCAGAACCATTCTGCTCTACCTTCAGACAATTAAAATCTTGTTTCTGACTTAATTAAAAACTCTTGTATGAGTCAGCAACAGTATCAGGAAGAAAATGTCTTTACTTAACAGTATGCATCTTGAACATCAGGAAATAAGAATACAATAAAATGTTTTTCAGCAAGGAAACCAGGTTGAATATCTTTGCTTAGAGAAAAGCCTCTGGTTGAGGTGGAGGTTTCTTCCTGATAAAGGGGAATTTTTCTTTTCCTCTGGAGATGTGCTTGGTATGAGGAACTGCTGCGGTGTACAACAAAAAGCAAGCGGTTGTCTACTGGTTACATAGATACAAGACAGTTTAAACTATTTTGAATAATTGAGATTACTGCTCTGTGTAAAAGCTAGGATTCATTGTAATATTTTATATGTATAGTGGAAATGGATTTTTTGTGACCTGCCTAAGACGACGATTTTTGTGAATTGGCTCTATAAGAATAAAATGAATTGAATTTGTTGACATCGCTCACTCTCCATTAATTTCGGTTTGCCCTCTTTCAGCCAAGCAACTGGTGTAATCCATGTACGTAAAACTTTGAGCTCATACATGTAGACGTGCACACAGAGGCTAGCTATGGACACACTGGCATCAACTCGTCACTGTTGACAGTACTGTCACTATCGTATGTTGGGTTCACCTCACGTGGCGGAAAATCTTTGCCTTTCACGGTGGTTTGTTGCTTCTTGTGTGTCGAGACTCTTAAGTTTTCTTGAGATCCAGAAAACATGTACAATGGAGAAGCAAACTTCCTTCAGCTAGATCTGCTCCACTGCAGCATGACCAAGACAAAACCCTTTTTACGTAAAATAATTCCTTATACAAGATGCGCAAAACTTGTTCTCATTTTGGGCCATACAATGTACTGATAAAACTACACATTAGACTGTTCAAATGCTAATAAAAACCTGTAACATTCAATGAGTAATTTGAACCTCTTCATATCTTTTACCCATGGAGCCCGAAGAGGAAACATGGGTCCCCCCTCCCATGGGCCCACCACCTGTGAGAGGGGCCAACGGGGTCGGGTGCAATGTGTTATGGGTGGCAGCCGAGGGAGGGGACCCTGGCGGTCCGATCCTCGGTTGCAGAAGCTCTTGGGACGTGGAATGTCACCTCTCTTGTGGGGAAGGAGCCGGAGCTAGTGTGTGAGGCTGAGAAGTTCCGGCTAGAAATAGTCGGTCTCACCTCGACGCATGGCTCTGGTTCTGGAACCAGTCTCCTTGAGAGGGTCTGGACATACTTCCACTCTGGAGTTGCCCAAGGTGAGAGGCGTCGGGCAGGAGTGGGCATACTTGTTGCTCCCCATCTCAGCGCCTGTACGTTTGGGTTTACCCCGGTGAATGAGAGGGTAGCCTCCCTCCGCCTACGGGTGGGGGGACGGGTCCTGACTGTCGTTTGTGCTTACGGGCCAAACGACAGTTCAGGTTACCCACCCTTTTAGGAGTCCCTAGAGGGGGTACTGGAGAGTGCTCCACCTGGGGACTCCCTTGTTCTGCTGGGGGACTTTAACGCTCACGTGGGCAATGACAGTGAGGCCTGGAGGTGCGTGGTTGGGAGGAACGGCCCCCCCAATCTGAACTCGAGTGGTGTTCTGTTGTTGGACTTCTGTGCTCGTCATGGATTGTCCATAACGAACACCATGTTCAAGCATAAGGGTGTCCATATGTGCACTTGGCACCAGGACACCCTAGGCCGCAGTTCGATGATCGACTTTGTCATCGTTTCATCGGACTTGCGGCCGTATGTCTTGGACACTCGGGTGAAGAGAGGTGCGGAGCTGTCCACTGACCACTACCTGGTGGTGAGTTGGCTCCGCTGGTGGGGGAGGATGCCGGTCAGACCTGGCAGGCCCAAACGTGTTGTGAGGGTCTGCTGGGAACGTCTGGCGGAATCCCCTGTGAGACGGAGCTTTAACTCCCACCTCCGGCAGAACTTCGAACACGTCCCGGGGGAGGTGGGGGACATGGAGTCTGAGTGGACCGTGTTCCGTGCCTCCATTGTCGAGGCGGCTCATCTGAGCTGTGGCCGCAAGGTTGTCGGTGCCTGTCGCGGCGGCAACCCTCGAACCCGTTGGTGGACACCTTCGGTGAGGGAAGCCGTCAGGCTGAAGAAGGAGTCCTATCGGGCCTTTTTGGCCTGTGGGACTCCAGAAGTAGCTGGTGGTTGCTGAGGCAAAAATTCAGGTGTGGGAGGAGTTTGGAGAGGCCATGGAGAAAGACTTCCGTACGGCTTCGAGGCGATTCTGGTCCACCATCCGGCGTCTCAGGAGGGGGAAGCAGTGCAGCACCAACACTGTTTACAGTGGGGATGGTGTGCTGCTGACCTCAACTCGGGATGTTGTGGGCCGGTGGGCAGAATACTTCGAAGACCTCCTCAATCCCACCGACATGCCTTCTATTTTGGAAGCTGAGCCTGGGGACTCTGGGTTGGGCTCTCCAATTTCTGGGGTCGAGGTCGCCGAGGTGGTTAAAAAGCTCCTCGGTGGCAGGGCCCCGGGGGTGGATGAGATCCGCCCGGAGTTCCTCAAGGCTCTGGATGTTGTAGGGTTGTGCTGGCTAACGCGACTCTGCAATATCGCATGGACATTGGGGGAAGTTCCCCTGGATTGGCAGACCGGGGTGGTGGTCCCCCTGTTCAAAAAGGGGGACCGGAGGGTGTGCTCCAATTATAGGGGGGTCACACTCTTAAGCCTCCCCTGGCAAGGTCTATTCGGGGTTCTGGAGAGGAGGGTCCGTTGGATTGTCGAACCTCGGATTCAGGAAGAGCAGTGTGGTTTTCGTATTGGTCGTTGAACACTGGACCAGCTCTACACCCTCAGCAGGGTCCTGGAGGGTTCTGGGAGTTCACCCAACCAGTCTACATGTGGACTTGGAGAAGGCGTTCGACCGTGTCCCTCGGGGAGCCCTGTGGGGGGTTCTCCGGGAGTATGGGGTTACGGGCTCCTTAATACGGGCTGTCAGGTCCCTGTACGACCGGTGTCAGAGTCTGGTCCGCATTGCCGGCAGTAAGTCGGGCTCGTTTCCGGTGAGAGTTGGACTCCGCCAGGGCTGCCCTTTGTCACCGATTCTGTTCATTACTTTTATGGACAGAATTTCTAGGTGCAGCTAGGGTGTTAAGGGGCTCCGTTTTGGTGGCCTTAGGATTGCATCTCTGCTTTTTGCGGATGATGTGGTCCTTTTGGCTTCATCGGGACGTGATCTGCAGCTCTCGCTGGAGCGGTTCGCAGCCGAGTGTGAAGTGGCGGGGATCGCGATCAGTGCCTCCAAATCTGAGGCCATGGTCTTGAGCCGGAAAAGGGTAGAGTGCCTTCTCCGGGTCAGGGGGGGTGTCCTGTCCCAAGTGGAGGAGTTTATGTATCTCGGGATCTTGTTCACGAATGGGGGAAGAAGGGAGCGGGAGATCGACAGGGGGATTGGTGCAGCGTCTGCCGTCAAGCGGGCGCTGTATCAGTCCGTCGTGGTGAAGAGAGAGCTGAGCCAAAAACCGAAGCTCTCGATTTACCGGTCGATCTACGTTCCCACCCTCATCTATGGTCATGAGCTTTGGGTCATGACCGAAAGAACGATATCGCGGATACAAGCGGCCGAAATGGGTTTTCTCCGTAGGGTGGCTGGGCTCTCCCTTAGAGACAGGGTGAGAAGCTCAGTCATCCGGGAGGGACTCAGAGTAGAGCCGCTGCTCCTTCACGTCGAGAGGGGCCAGTTGAGGTGGCTCGGGCATCTGGTCAGGATGCCTCCTGGTGAGGTGTTCCGGGCACGTCCCACCAGGAGGAGGCCCCGGGGAAGACCCAGGACACGCTGGAGGGACTATGTCTCTCGGCTGGCCTGGGAACGCCTTGGGATTCCTCCGGAGGAGCTGGTGGAAGTGGCTGGGGAGAGGGAAGTCTGGGCCTCCCTTCTGAAGCTGTTACCCCCGCGACCCGACACCGGATAAGCGGAAGAAGATGGATGGATGTATGGATAGTTTAAGTCCAAGATTAATTCATTGGTCCTGATAGAAGATCTTAGAATCACAAAGGAACATTATTTAGACTCCGTAGAGCAGGAGGTCTTTAACTCCAGTCCTACATCAACAACGTACTACGTGAAGGATTTGATTACCTATATATGTTTTATTGTTTATTTTAATTTTTAGTATACTTGTAAAAAAAAATCCAGAAAGTCCTAATGGAGTATTTGTGTGTAGAATTTAATTTAATAAATGTGTCAATGAATATCCCAAGACCCGTAGAACATAATCCACAAGAAAAGGAACAAACCAAAAACCAAAGGACTGTAATAGCATTTATTTTCATGCAATTGAATCCAAAGTTTAATAATTTAGAAAAGGAATTATTTAACTTGGACAGCAAAAAAGGCAATGAAACCAGTGGAGTCTGAAGTTGGTTTCAGTGTGGAAACATGAGGTAGTAAGAAGTCTGTTGACTTTAAGAAATTTTTTAGACGTTATATTTAAGATGACACTAATGTTATGTTGTACATTTTTTATCCTGCAACAATCAAATTCATTTTCCCAGTTCCAGTAAATCTTACGGGATTATTACATTAAGAAATAATTAGATTTTAGTTAAATATAAACCAAGGCCTTAATGCCAGAAATTATCAAGTATTACAAGACATTAAAATAAAGCAAGTTTATTTATTTATGTATATCATATCTGGAACAATGGAGCTCAGAGTTATTTACATCATGAAAACATAAAAACTTCAGTAACACATCATACAGTCAACAACTGTGACAACCAGTAACAGACATTACAGTTTGTCAAGTGACATCATTAAAACCTCCAAATAAGTTGGTCAATGTTCCATTTATGACGGTTCACAGTAAACTCTACTGAGTTTAAGTCTTGAACTAAAGGAACTCAGTGTTTCAGCTGTTTTTAAGTTTTCTGAGAGGTGCAGAGAAGCTGAATGATGATTCTCCATATTCAGACCTCAGAGGTCTGGAAGGTTGAAACAGCTTTAATGTATTTTGGATGAATATTAACATGGAGGAATGACATTCACGGACTGCAATGCTGGGCTTCACTCGGCACATCTTAAGGGTGAAACAGAGAGAAGCAAATAATGGATGCTTTTGTCTTTGCCTCATTCTACAAACTCGCTAAGGGATGTTGGCCTGCCGTTATCAGTTTATCCATGACTGTGTTACGTGCAATATATGGTTATGAAATGTGGAGAATTATCCTTTCACCATTAGGTTCTTGATGTGTGAAGTTGAAGAGCCAGTGGAATTGAATCCATAAATTCCATTTATTACGACTGAAAAACAGCTTGCCCATTTGTTCATGCTATCTTTATGGGCCAACAGAACAAAATGGCATCAAACAGTTTTAAATTCCCTTTGTTGGCCTGGCTGAGCTACTTTCTAAAGAGGGCGTTCCCTACTGTGTCATTTCCTTTAGCCTTAGATTTGAAGATGTTTCCCAACATGCGAGTATGTTTATTCAAGAATGCAAATAGCTAAAAGAGGAAAACACACAATTATATATTCTCAACAGTAAGCATGCAGCAGTGTGTGCAACCAGATAAAATTAAAAGTGGAACGACACAAAATCAAATATATGTGACACAAAGAAACATTGAAGCCCTGAATATAAGCTAAAAACATTATAGCAATAAGTTTCATATAAGAATCAGGTGATACAAAGAAAATACAATTTTCCCTCAAATTAATTAGAAATTCAATAAAATTTACCACCAAAAAGACGCAAGAAAAAAATTTAACTGAAAACTTTAAGGTAGGGTAAAGTTTTGGTTAAAATAGGATTTACTGTCTAAACAAAATGAATTATATCCTCCAGATGAACAGAACATTATAGGTGGCTAACGCATGTAGCTGCTACAGTTTGGGTGACTGAAAGAATTTCCTTTTAAAACCAAAGTCTTGCTAACAATTGGTTCAATTGGATTCAACATTACATGGAGAAAATCCCATTTACATTTTTATTCATGATATTATGACATTATAAAGCTAAATTTGCAAAATTTTAAAAAACACTAAAAGAAAGTTGGTGAACAATAGGTCAATAAAACTAACTAACTTACAGGTTTTGTTAAACTTCTATATTTTCTTTATCATTGCTGATTAAAACAATCGTGTCCTCTAACGTCACCTGCTTCTTTCCTTTACATTTTTACCTTGTCTCTCTTTAAGCTCCCAATCCCACGCTGCTCCCATGTCTGTTTCATTTGAAATAAAACCAAATTAATGTCTGATAAAGCTTACATATCATATTCCACTTGTGGAAGTAAATCTATTTTAGCCTCATCTTGGCACAGTTCTGAGTTTAGATTTGTTGTGAAGGCATCAGCAGATTACTGATTCACCAGGATTTCCTCTCCCTTCTCTACTTTAGCTATGATCTCTGCCTTTTCCTTCATTTTCATCAGAGACTGAACTCTGTCCTCCCAGCCTGTCTTGGCCTCCTTTTCCTCTCCTTTAATGAGCATGTCGATGTATTCTGGAGTGGTAAGGGGATTTGGGTTCAGGACTATCTCTTTCAGTCTGTTCAGACACTTTGCAGCCTCTGCAATCAGTTTCACCACATCATCCTGCATAGATCGATACTCCATCATCAGATTTTTCATCAGCTCCTCTAAGGTTACCTTCTGTCCAAAGGCTTTCTCATATTTTTCTTTCAGTTCTTTCACTGTTCTCTTCTCATAAATTTCCTGATATTCCCACATGAAGTCCTGGTTATGATGCACATTCCAGAAACATTTCCCGGGACACTTCTTACAGTATCCATCTTTGTTCATTGCGTCACATCCTTTTTTATCCTCATCTTTTGGTATGTTACAAGGGTAGTGACAGGTAACATGACACTGCATGCAGTTGGTGATAAACTTCCCAGTGTCAGGAATATCAATTTGCTTATTTGTTCTTACAGTAACATGAAACTCAAAGTTCTCATTGTTTCTGATTTCTGCTTCATGCTCTTTGAGTTTGTCATTCGTCTCCCTGATATCCTCTAGCTTGGCTAAGCCCAGTTTAACCTGCTTCTGCAGCTCCTCCACTGTACTTTCCAGGTGCTTTCTTTCTTTCAGGACCTCATTGGTCATTGTCAATCTTATGGTTTTGATGTTTGCTAAACTAGCAAAGAAACCAGCCATGTTCTTCGTCCCCATGTTCCAATACTCAAAGGTTTTCTCTTCATTGGACCAGATCTTTGCCACTAAGGATTTGTTGTTAGCAAACAGCACTGAGTTATTGAATTTGAAGTGAACTGGCAGCCCGTCTGCACCTTTAGGACATGGGACACCGGACACTTTGATGGCCTCTACAACTGGTTGCTGCTGCTCGTCTGCAAACGTCACCAGGATCCTGATGTTTTCTGCCACATCTTTGCCAAAGATTGAGAGTGCTGAATCTATCAGATATCTGTGTGTTGATGTCAGTTCAGTTAGACCAGCCTGAACTGAAACACACAGTATCAACTTCACCAACACCTTCCTGGTTAGCAAAGAGGTTACGCAGCTGCTCTGTGATCTCCTTGTCTCTGTCACGCCCGATTCCCCAAAGCCTGGAGTGTCTATGATGGTGAGGAGTTGTTCACCCTGAATCCCTCCTGGTGGTAGAGTTTGTACACTGTGATTTCTGATGTCTGTCTGTGAACCTGTGAGTCTGTCTGACATTCATCCACTAACTTAAACCAAACGAAGTCTTCCCATCTAACGCCTAGGACGTAGTTTATCATCGCATTGATGACAGTGGACTTCCCAGCACCTGCAGCTCCAAGAACCATGATGTTTCTGTTACAATTCATAGATTTCTCTCCAAAAGTGAAACTCTTACAGCCATTAATGTTGATCTGTTTCTGTTCTAGATGAAGTTTGTAAATCGGGGTGCAGCTGGTTTGCGACGTTATTAGAGTGCTTTTCCCTTTGACAACATCAGCCAATCGTTGAGCTTCAGCCTTTGAATCAGTGCAGGTCTGATTTGTTCCCGGTACAACAGACTGATAAAACTTTGTAGCTAACCTAATTAACTCTCTCAGTGGGAGAATATTGAGCCAATGCAACCACAGAGCGATATCAACCAGAACCAGCAGAGTTGTTTCCAGTGAGTTTGTCAAAATGAACACTGCAGTGACGGTTAGTGTTAATGCTCCTGATATCTTTGGATCGTCCAAAGCTGGAATTACCACATCTGAAACTTGCTTTCCTGCTTTCATTAAGTCAGTCACAGTGATGATGTTCTGCCAGAGTAACAAAACTATTACAACAAGAGCAAAGAAGAGAGGTGTGGTCAATAACAGGCACATCCTGATTGTCAGTGTTGGTTCTCCTTCGGTGTCAATCTGCCTGTAGTCAGAAGAAAACAGAAACAATGATGAAACTGGAAAAACCTGTTACTTTTATGTCTAATCAAGATTCAAAATTCACCTACACAGCCAATGAGCTAATGAATTCAAAACATCAATCCTCCATGTTTATGGGCTTCCTGGGAAAAATGTGCTAAAGCTTTCAAACAAAGTAAAAACTTTAACAAAATGTAAATTTTCCTAATGTCTGATTTTGTTGCCACATAAATGTGTTAGGATTAAATCTTTCATTAGTCTTAATGGTTCAATATTAAATCATGCTATTATGATGAAACAGAAATTTGTCTGAGAACTGCTTGGCCACATCTGACTGCAAAATACTATACAACATAAAATGTACTGTGACATTCAATCAGTTAGGATATGTGCTCTGATGAGGCTCATATGTTAGATTAAAATTTGAAAAAAGTCCCACAAAATCAGTAATTTTTAGGCTGGAACATTGCAACATCCTGGAAGAACTGAAAATCACAATGAAATCAAAGTCCTCTGAAATATATATTTGGTTTTTAGCTATTAATGTCAGTATGAAAGATATTTGGTCTCTTGAGTCTGTTGAGCTTATGATTATTCATAACAAACCTTGGTCTGTTGTTGGCAACAGTTTGCAGATCCAGATGATCTCAAAATGTTTGATTTGCAACAGTGACAGATTCCTGAAAAAACACAGAATCTATTTGCATATTGTTCTGCTGAAGGGAAACTTTCAGGTATTTCTAAATGAAATCAGGAAAACATGACTGATAAATGGATCATTAAATGCACCATGAAATGAACAATGTCTGAAACAGAAGTTTGAAATCTGAACACCAAAATGCAGTTTAAGATCAGAAGGAAGAGAAAAATAAGTCAGATAAAAATACAAAAAGTAAGATTTAGACTGGGATGTGAAACATTGCACTAAATCATCACTCTGCTAAAATCTGACTAATGTATTTAAAAATAATAAACCTTTGCATAGATCAAAATAAAATGATACAAACCTTTGTTGAATGTTCTCTGCTGTCTGTAGATCAGGTTCTGCAGAGTGTTGAGTTTTGCGAAACTGGATCAATGCACAAAAATATGGGAAAAGTAGTGACTGTGTGGGATTTGGTTTTAAAGAAACTATTAGCTACAGATCCTCTGAATCAGGACTGATGTCCTGCAGCTGCCAGATGTGTCCCTGGTCCAACACACCTGAAACATCTGGCTGAATTACTTCATTAATTTGTAACTGGGTTCTACAGATTCCTGCTTAGGGCCCAATCACCGATTCAGGTGTGCTGGCAGAGACACATCGAAAAGCAGTTCTACATCAGGTTGATGAAAACAAATTCATCATTGCTCAAAGACTTACCTCCTGGTACTCTTCAGAGACGATGAGAGCCAGTTCTGTGAGCTTTCAAGCTCACTTCTTTTTATGTACAAAGACTTGCAAACACACACCTACTTTTACTGAGAATGAAACAAAAACCATCATAAATATTCTGGCTCAAATTCAACAATACAGAAAATATTTGAACCTGTCCTTTCCTCAAGCAAGTGAAATGTTTGCATACTTCCTGGTAGCAACCAGAAAGCAGATTAACTTGTATAAAAACTCTGTAAAGTGTGGAATTGATCAGAGTTCAAGGTACATTTAGCCTTTGTCTCAATACAAGAAAATATCTTTTCCAACATGAACAACACATTAATAAAACCTTTGGAGGAATAACTACGAGGCTTATTTCTGAGATTTTATCTCATCATGATCAAAATGTGATTGAGAAGAAGGTAAAAGTTGAGAGTGGGGATGTTGGGAGTTTGTGCATAATGTCTGTTTCATGCACATTATTCAAGTAGTAACAGTATCAATTTAAACTTAAAAAATATCAATGTCCTCAAATATCTTTAGTCATTCAATATTAGTTCAAGATAAATTAATAGTTTAAGATGACCAAATCACTCAAAACGATTCTGCTCTACATTTCAATGATTGAAAATTTGCTTGACGTTTGTGAAAACCCCTTATGAGTCGGAAAGAAAAGAAACAAAATAACTTTGCTAAGAAAAAGTAAAAGTTATGAATACAGGGAAGTAAAAACCAGGATAATAGAGAACATCGCCTGCTTTTAGTGACAATCCCTAGCAGAGACCATTGCGCTCTGGAAAGAGGCTGGACTTTGTGGACACAGTTCTTGGTTTCAGCATGAAATCATTTGATGACACAGTTACCCCATATTCCATCTGCCATAAATTAGAAAACAAGGCCTTAGGTCTTCTTAAGATCCATAAAACGTGTAAACCAAAGAAACACTCTGATAGCTCACTATTTATTTAAAATGATCCCATTTCTAAAAACTGTTCAAATTCTGTTTAAAAATGGTCAGAGCTTGTGCCAGATTTTGAGGCATGTGGTTCAGTCAGTTTGGGGGAAAAAACATTTCAAGTTCCTGGAGTATTTTCAGTTCTACTGATATTTGGTGCAGCAAATTTTTCTCTACATCTTCCTCAACTATATCTGCATTTCCTTTCTGTTCTTCTGTTGCACATTTTCAATTAACATTCATGATGGTTCAGGTCACATATTTCTGGGAGCATTAGTTTTAATTATACAATCCATACATTATATAATCACGCTTATCCTGTCGAGATTTCCTGGCAAATGATTATTTCAGTACATGCAAACCAAAGAAGCAAACTGCCATGCTTCTGTGGGATTCAACTTCCTCTTTAAAGTTCAACAAGACTAACATTTCATTTAGTTCAGATCGAGGCTGGTCTGTATTCACACAGAAGTGATTCACTTCAGCTGGTTTGGAAGTGAACTAAGACCACCTCAGAAAGTGGGTCTCGGTCGTTGATTGGCGCCAGAGTTTGCATGAATGCATTAACTCCTGCACAAAAGGGAGAAATGATGACAGGAGAAAAACTCTGGTTCGTCTAAAGCTGGCCAGGTGTGTCAGGTGTAAATTAACCCTAAGAGGCCAAATTCTGAGACTTTATTGCACCGACATCTAAATGTGGTGATTGGATAGAAAGTTAAAACTACATCCAGTAATGGTGGGTATATAGGAGTTTGTGCATAATTTGTTTTCATGCACATTATTCACTCAGTAACAGCATGGATTTAAAAGATGCACTCATGTCCTCTGAAGTCTTTAGTCAATCAGTTGATTTTGTTCAGAATAAACAAAATTTAACTAAATTTACAGAGATCTGTCTGTAGTGTGAACTGGACGTTACACTGAGGAAATGAGGAAGGAGAGGTCAGTGGAGAGCAGCGGAGTTGAGCCTTTTTTCATTTAGTGTCATCAACAGAAAGAGAAAAAGGCCGGAAGAGACGATAATTAAAATGACGTTGATAGTTTTAATTTATCGTACGATTAATTGATTTATCGTTTATTGCGACAGGCCTAGCATTAAGGAAAAAATAAGTTTGTGGAATTAGTTTCATTTTGTTTTGTAGGATTTTTTTCTCCATAACTTCCTTCACCTCATCAATATTTTCATTTGTCCTTTCTGTTTGTCTTTAACACTCAACATGGTGGTAAAGTTCACTTGTCTTCGTTAGCGTTGTCTTTAAATAGATTTTCATTTATATTACACATTTGGAAGATGTTTGCACCATGTTGGTCTATTCACACCTAATTTAACCTGCCTGAGCTCAAACAACTTATATGAACAAAAATCTATTTTATTTTAAGTTTGTGTCCATTTGATTTCCTTAATGAAATCAATCAATCAAATTTTATTAGTATAGCACATTTCAGCATCAAGGCATTTCAAAGTGCTTCACATCAAATCAAACACAAAAACACAATGCAACATAGAATCAATAATAAAAACACAACATTAAATCAGATTCCATCAATAAATCTGTAATTGACTACATTTCAAATAAAACTGTAAACAAGTGGGTTTTTAGTTGAGATTTAAAGGAAGTCAGTGTTTCAGCTGTTTTACAGTTTTCTGGAAGTTTGTTCCAGATTTGTGGTGCATAGATGCTGAATGCTGCTTCTCCTCGTTTGGTTCTGGTTCTGGGGATGCAGAGCAGAACCAGAACCAGAGAGGTTCTGGAAGGTTGATACAACAGCAGCAGATCTTTAATGTATTGTGGTGCTAAACCATTCAGCGATTTATAAACTAACAACAGTATTTTAAAGTCTATTCTTTGAGCTACAGGGAGCCAGTGGAGAGACTTTAAAACTGGTGTTATGTGCTCTATCTTCCTGGTTTTAGTCAGAACTCCAGCAGCAGCATTCTGGATCAGCTGCAGCTGTTTGATTGATTTGTTGGACAGACCTGTGAAGACGCCGTTACAATAATCAATACGACTGAAGATAAACGCATGGATAAGTTTCTCTAGATCTGGCTGAGACATTAGTCCTTTAATCCTGGAAATGTTCTTCAGGTGATAGAAGGCCGACTTTCTCAATCTTTCAAAGCCAAGGATTAAGAATAGCTGGTGAATTAGATTCATCCCAGGTAAAAACATTTTCTCCAAGCCTTGTAGTAACTTGTGGCATCTCTTTTGTTGAGTTTAAAAACTCTACATGTTTATCTGAAAACTGTTTACTAATCTACTTTTCTATGGAGAATATATTCAAGCTTCAAGTTTTTGCCGACAGACTCACTGCACATTTTCCAAACAGAAACCTAAAGTGCATACATGTTACAATGTTTTCCTGTTTATAAAAGGTAAAGTTTACACCAAACCTCAAACGGTGACAACTTATATTTACCGCTTTCAACCAAACAAAAGAAGAAACAACCAGTTTCATTTATTATGGAGAAACAAAAACTCCTTAGTCTACAACTAAAACAGACTGAGTCTTAAAGCAATAAGACAAAACTGAGAAAAAATAAATAAGATTACAGGACAAAGTCATGCCAATGTGTGTTAGGTTTCCTTTAGTTTCTAACTTTGTATAAATGAATCAAGAGTAGAAAAAAGAAAACAGGTTCTATATGAACAAAGCAACTAACTTCAGAATAATCATTTGGGTACAACGGCTAAAGATTATATTCTAAAAATCAAATAATGACTCAGACACTTACCTGCATGGTCACCAGATGGCGCCACTGTGTTTGAATCGTTCTTTTAACAGCAGGAAAGATGAAACTGAACGTGGCAGAGTATTTTTCAAACATCAAAATTAACTTCATATTGATGCAGAACATGAATATTATCAGTTTGAATTATTGATAATTGTAGTAGATGATGCTGGTGAGTAAAGATACCCGTTTCTGAAATATTTAGATTGAATATCAAACTATTGGGTAACTGGCTTTAGTTTTTTTGTTGAAGTCTAAATGGAAGATCTTATTTTAACTCCCAAACATCAGTTCATTATTTATGTCAGTACAAGTCACTTTAAATTTAAATCAAGGTTTATGAAAGTGATCATTTTAAAGTGAATGTTCTTCCTGCTGCTTTTTAACTTATTTGTCAAAGTGTTAGCTGCCATTTTCCCCATTTTACATCTTTATATTGTAGCATCAAAACTGATTTTTAGTCTTGATCTTCAGATTCCAACATGCTTGTTGTATCAAAACATTTCCAGATTACAGATTACATCACCACAGCAGAAGCAGATTCACAAATAGAACAGAAAAAACACAAAGCATAATGATTTTCAGAATCCTTCAGAGCGCATTTACCTGAATGGACTCTCAGCAGAGATTCAGAACTTCCAAAAACAGCACGAGCCAAACAGTTAGCATCAACAGCTAGCATCAACAGTTAGCATCAACAGCTAGCATCAACGGCTAGCCGTCTGCTAGCAACGACCAGCAGCAGCTCTTACCTTGAGACGTCTTCCAGGTATTGCTTCACCTACCTTTAGATGAGTCCAGCAGATCCTCACTTGATTGTAGCGATTCCTCTTTAACATCCATCCTCAATCTGCTACTGATTCCTGACGCCATTTCTGTTTCTCAGATGATTCAGCAGCCAAACAAAACGCAAATAGGAGGTCGAGCCGTTGTGTTTTCTGCCGTAGTGTTTAGAAGATCCGATGATACACAAAATATGCTTTCAATAATTTAATCAGAAAAAAAATTGAAAAATGTGTCTGAAGTATAATTTACAAATGAATATTTCCAACTATCTCAAAACATACTGCAGCCTGATACTCCAGCAGGTGGATTACGGCGCCAAAGTTCTTCTTCTTCTTGTGTCTAATGGAAGACCAACAATCAGGGTACATTACCGCCACCAACTGGACAAATTTAAGCTTTAAAAGATATATTGATGTCCTCTAAAGTTTTTAGTTATTCATATGATTTTGGTTAAGGATAAATTCAGTTCAAAATAAATAAATCGACCAGAACCATTCTGCTCTACCTTCAGACAATTAAAATCTTGTTTCTGACTTAATTAAAAACTCTTGTATGAGTCAGCAACAGTATCAGGAAGAAAATGTCTTTACTTAACAGTATGCATCTTGAACATCAGGAAATAAGAATACAATTAAATGTTTTTCAGCAAGGAAACCAGGTTGAATATCTTTGCTTAGAGAAAAGCCTCTGGTTGAGGTGGAGGTTTCTTCCTGATAAAGGGGAATTTTTCTTTTCCTCTCCTGTGATGGATGTGCTTGGTATGAGGAACTGCTGCGGTGTACAACAAAAAGCAAGCGGTTGTCTACTGGTTACATAGATACAAGACAGTTTAAACTATTTTGAATAATTGAGATTACTGCTCTGTGTGAAAGCTAGGATTCATTGTAATATTTTATATGTATAGTGGAAATGGATTTTTTGTGACCTGCCTAAGACGACAATTTTTGTGAATTGGCTCTATAAGAATAAAATGAATTGAATTTGTTGACATCGCTCACTCTCCATTAATTTTGGTTTTCCCTCTTTCAGCCAAGCAACTGGTGTAATCCATGTACGTAAAACTTTGAGCTCATACATGTAGACGTGCACACAGAGGCTAGCTATGGACACACTGGCATCAACTCGTCACTGTTGACAGTACTGTCACTATCGTATGTTGGGTTCACCTCACGTGGTGGAAAATCTTTGCCTTTCACGGTGGTTTGTTGCTTCTTGTGTGTCGAGACTCTTAAGTTTTCTTGAGATCCAGAAAACATGTACAATAATGGAGAAGCAAACTTCCTTCAGCTAGATCTGCTCCACTGCAGCATAACCAAGACAAAACCCTTTTTAAGTAAAATAATTCCTTATACCAGATGCGCAAAACTTCTCATTTTGGGCCATACAATGTACTGATAAAACTACACATTAGACTGTTCAAATGCTAATAAAAACCTGTAACATTCAATGAGTACTTTGAATATTGAACCTCTTCATATTGACAAGTTGGCAGGAAACTGAAAGATGTTTCATTTGATTGTTAAGACTAACTGATCATTAAGACTCCATTAATGTTGCCTTCTAGGCAGAAACACAAACGGTTCTGAAGGGACGGGTTTGGCCTGCCAGCCTCGAGTTTAGCATACGCCACAGAGAATTTCAAATAACTGTTCTACTAGGAAACTTTTGTTTACTTAAAAATGACTAAATGCTTGTGAAAGTTTTCTCTACAGTATGTGGTTCAATGAGTCTAGCAAAAAAACTAAAACTTTTCAAGCTCTTGGAATAGTTTCACTTCTGTTCCATGATGGTGGTGAAGGAATTTACTTTATAACTTCCTCAACTTTATCACAACTTTTTCCCCTTTAACTCTTCCTGTTGTATTGTTTCAATCAACATTCGTAATAGAACAGGTCATGTGTCTTAAGGAGCATTAGCTTTAAATCTATATTCACCATAATTAATAATCCTACCACCTGACTTTCCTTTGAAGGAACAACTTCCACACATACTATGCAGCTAATATATAGACTTGATTTAAATAATCTCATACAACTCAGAAAAATATTTTAACATCATTCAACTGAAGTAAATACTAAAATGAAACACATAATAGCAGTTAGCCCAGAATACTTCACTGAAATGTCAGTCAAATCAAACCCATTTTCAGTTTTGTTAGTTTATGTCCAAGATTAATTCGTTGGTCCTGATAGAAGATCTTAGAATCACAAAGGAACATTATTTAGACTCCGTAGAGCAGGAGGTCTTTAACTCCAGTCCTACATCAACAACGTACTACATGAAGGATTTGATTACCTATATATGTTTTACTGTTTATTTTAATTTTTAGCATACTTTTTTTAAAAATCCACAAAGTCCTAATGGAGTAGTTGTGTGTAGAATTTAATTTAATAAATGTGTCAATGAATATCCCAAGACCCATAGAACATAATCCACAAGAAAAGGAACAAACCAAAAACCAAAGGAATGTAATAGCATTTATTTTCATGCAATTGAATCCAAATTTTAAGCAGTTACAAAAAAACTGGATTACGCCTTTTCCAAGTCCACAAAACACATGTAGACTGGTTGGGCGAACTCCCAGAACCCTCCAGGACCCTGGTGAGGGTGTAGAGCTGGTCCAGTGTTCCACGACCAGAACCACACTGCTAACAACTTCCTGAATCCAAGGTTGGACAATCCAACAGACCCTCCTCTCCAGGACCCCCGAATAGACCTTGCCAGTGAGGCTTAAGAATGTGACCCCCCTGTAATTGGAGCACACCCTCCGGTCCCCCTTTTTGAACAGGGGGACCACCACCCCAGTCTGCCAATTCACGGGACCTGCCTCCGATGTCCATGCGATATTCCAGAGTTAACCAACACAACCCCACAACATCCAGAGCCTTGAGGAACTCCGGGCGGATCTCATCCACCCCCGGGGCCCTGCCACCAAGGAGCTTTTTGACCACCTCGGCGACCTCGACCCCAGAGATTGGAGAGCCCAACCCAGAGTCCCCAGGCTCAGCTTCCTGAGCCTGGTGGCCATGACTGTACTATGCAGCTTATATATAGACCTGATTTAAATAATCTCATACAACTCAGAATTTTTTTTTAATATCATTCAACTGATCTCCAGCCCTGTCCTCATCACCACCCACGGGACCCTCCTCTCCAGGAGGAGGCCCAGTGGTGACTGAGGAGGTCTTAGAAGTATTCTGCCCACCAGTCCACAACATCCCGAGTTGAGGTCAGCAGCACACCATCCCCACTGTAAACAATGTTGTTGCTGCACTTCTTCCCCCTCCTGAGACGCCGGATGGTGGACCAGAATCGCCTCGAAGCCGTACGGAAGTCTTTCTCCATGGCCTCTCCAAACTCCTCCCACTCCCAAGTTTTTGCCTCAGCAACCACCCGAGCCACATGCCGCTTCACCCGCCAGTACCCATCAGCTGCTTCCGGAGTCCCACAGGCCAAAAAGGCCCGATAGGACTCCTTCTTCAGCCTGACGGCTTCCCTCACTGAAGATGTCCACCACAAGTTTGAGGGTTGCCGCCACGACAGGCACCAGCCTCTCACCATGGACAACTCCAGAGTGGAAGTATGTCCAGCCCCTCTCAAGGAGACTGGTTCCAGGACCAGAGCCATGAGTGGTGGAGAGACCGACTATTTCTAGTCGGAACCTCTCAACCTCACACACTAGCTCCGGCTCCTTCCCCAACAGAGGTGACATTCCACATCTCAAGAGCAAACATCTGCAAACGACGATGAGACCACCTGGGCCACCCTCACAAGGCCGTCACCCATTTCACATTGACCCAACCCGTTTGGTCCCTCTCATAGGTCGTTGGCCCATGGGAGGGGGGACAAACATTTCCTCTTTGGGCTGAGCCCGGCTGGGCTCCATGGGTAAAAGCCCATGGAGCACGCCATCGTGCCCCTCCTCAGCCTGGCTCCAGAGTGGGGCCCCGGTGACCCGCATCTGGGTGAGGGAAGACAAAGTCCAAAGCTCTTTTCCATCATCAGGGTCTTGGGTCTGCACGTTGTCTGGTCTCTCACCTTGTACCTGTGTCTTGGGTGACCCTACCAGGGGCATGAAGCCCCAGACAGCAGAGATCCTAGGATCATTGAGCCCCTTAAACCCCTCCACCACCATAAGGTGACAGCGCGAGAGGCTGCAACTTCTGAAACAAAAGCAGCAGATCTTTAATGTATTTTGGATGAATATTAACATGGAGCAATGACATTCACGGACTGCAATGCTGGGCTTCACTCGGCATCTTAAGGGTGAAACAGAGAGAAGCAAATAATGGATGCTTTTGTCTTTGCCTCATTCTACAAACTCGCTAAGGGATGTTGGCCTGCCGTTATCAGTTTATCCATGACTGTGTTACGTGTAATATATGGTTATGAAATGTGGAGAATTATCCTTTCACCATTAGGTTCTTGATGTGTGAAGTTGAAGAGCCAGTGGAATTGAATCCATAAATTCCATTTATTACGACTGAAAAACAGCTTGCCCATTTGTTCATGCTATCCTTATGGGCCAACAGAACAAAATGGCATCAAACAGTTTTAAATTCCCTTTGTTAGCCTGGCTGAGCTACTTTCTAAAGAGGGCGTTCCCTACTGTGTCATTTCCTTTAGCCTTAGATTTGAAGATGTTTCCCAACATGCGAGTATGTATATTCAAGAATGCAAATAGCTAAAAGAGGAAAACACACAATTATATATTCTCAACAGTAAGCATGCAGCAGTGTGTGCAACCAGATAAAATTAAAAGTGGAACGACACAAAATCAAATATATGTGACACAAAGAAACATTGAAGCCCTGAATATAAGCACATTATAGCAATAAGTTTCATATAAGAATTAGGTGATACAAAGAAAATACAATTTTCCCTCAAATTAATTAGAAATTCAATAAAATTTACCACCAAAAAGACGCAAGAAAAAAATTTAACTGAAAACTTTAAGGTAGGGTAAAGTTTTGGTTAAAATAGGATTTACTGTCTAAACAAAATGAACTATATCCTCCAGATGAACAGAACATTATAGGTGGCTAACGCATGTAGCTGCTACAGTTTGGGTGACTGAAAGAATTTCCTTTTAAAACCAAAGTCTTGCTAACAATTGGTTCAATTGGATTCAACATTACATGGAGAAAATCCCATTTACATTTTTATTCATGATATTATGACATTATTAAGCTAAATTTGCAAAATTTTAAAAAACACTAAAAGAAAGTTGGTGAACGATAGGTCAATCAAACTAACTGTAACTTACAGGTTTTGTTAAACTTCTATATTTTCTTTATCATTGCTGATTAAAACAATCGTGTCCTCTAACGTCACCTGCTTCTTTCCTTTACATTTTTACCTTGTCTCTCTTTAAGCTCCCAATCCCACGCTGCTCCCATGTCTGTTTCATTTGAAATAAACACAAATTAATGTCTGATAAAGCTTACATATCATATTCCACTTGTGGAAGTAAATCTATTTTAGCCTCATCTTGGCACAGTTCTGAGTTTAGATTTGTTGTGAAGGCATCAGCAGATTACTGATTCACCAGGATTTCCTCTCCCTTCTCTACTTTAGCTATGATCTCTGCCTTTTCCTTCATTTTCATCAGAGACTGAACTCTGTCCTCCCAGCCTGTCTTGGCCTCCTGTTCCTCTACTTTAATGAGCATGTCGATGTATTCTGGAGAAATAAGGGGATTTGGGTTCAGGACTATCTCTTTCAGTCTGTTCAGACACTTTGCAGCCTCTGCAGTCAGTTTCACCACATCATCCTGCATAGATCGATACTCCATCATCAGATTTTTCATCAGCTCCTCTAAGGTTACCTTCTGTCCAAAGGCTTTCTCGTATTTTTCTTTCAGTTCTTTCACTGTTCTCTTCTCATAAATTTCCTGATATTCCCACATGAAGGCCTGGCTACGATGCACATTCCAGAAACATTTCCCTGGACACACCTGACAGTATCCAACTTTGTTCATTGTTTTACATCCTTTTTTATCCTCATCTTTTGGTATGTTACAAGGGTAGTGACAGGTAACATGACACTGCATGCAGTTCAAGACAAACTTCCCAGTGTCAGGAATATCAACTTGCTTATTTGTTCTTACAGTAACATGAAACTCAAAGTTCTCATTGTTTCTGATTTCTGCTTCATGCTCTTTGAGTTTGTCATTCGTCTCCCTGATATCCTCTAGCTTGGCTAAGCCCAGTTTAACCTGCTTCTGCAGCTCCTCCACTGTACTTTCCAGGTGCTTTCTTTCTTTCAGGACCTCATTGGTCATTGTCAATCTTATGGTTTTGATGTTTGCTAAACTAGCAAAGAAACCAGCCATGTTCTTCGTCCCCATGTTCCAATACTCAAAGGTTTTCTCTTCATTGGACCAGATCTTTGCCACTAAGGATTTGTTGTTAGCAAACAGCACTGAGTTATTGAATTTGAAGTGAACTGGCAGCCCATCTGCACCTTTAGGACATGGGACACCGGACACTTTGATGGCCTCTACAACTGGTTGCTGCTGCTCGTCTGCAAACGTCACCAGGATCCTGATGTTTTCTGCCACATCTTTGCCAAAGATTGAGAGTGCTGAATCAAACACATATCTTTGTGTTGATGTCAGTTCAGTTAGACCAGCCTGAACTAAACACACAGTATCAACTTCACCAACACCTTCCTGGTTAGCAAAGAGGTTACGCAGCTGCTCTGTGATCTCCTTGTCTCTGTCACGCCGATTCCCCAAAGCCTGGAGTGTCTATGATGGTGAGGGAGTAGTTCACCCTGAATCCCTCCTGGTGGTAGAGTTTGTACACTGTGATTTCTGATGTCTGACTGTGAACCTGTGAGTCTGACTGACCTTCATCCACTAACTTAAACGGAAACGAGTCTTCCCATCTAACGCCTAGGACGTAGTTTATCATCGCATTGATGACAGTGGACTTCCCAGCACCTGCAGCTCCAAGAACCATGATGTTTCTGTTACAATTCATAGATTTCTCTCCAAAAGTGAAACTCTTACAGCCATTAATGTTGATCTGTTTCCCTTCTAGATGAAGTTTGTAAATCGGGGTGCAGCTGGTTTGCGACGTTATTAGAGTGCTTTTCCCTTTGACAACATCAGCCAATCGTTGAGCTTCAGGCTTTGAATCAGTGCAGGTCTGATTTGTTCCCGGTACAACAGACTGATAAAACTTTGTAGCTAACCTAATTAACTCTCTCAGTGGGAGAATATTGAGCCAATGCAACCACAGAGCGATATCAACCAGAACCAACAGAGTTGTTTCCAGTGAGTTTGTCAAAATGAACACTGCAGTGACGGTTAGTGTTAATGCTCCTGATATCTTTGGATCGTCCAAAGCTGGAATTACCACATCTGAAACTTGCTTTCCTGCTTTCATTAAGTCAGTCACAGTGATGATGTTCTGCCAGAGTAACAAAACTATTACAACAAGAGCAAAGAAGAGAGGTGTGGTCAATAACAGGCACATCCTGATTGTCAGTGTTGGTTCTCCTTCGGTGTCAATCTGCCTGTAGTCAGAAGAAAACAGAAACAATGATGAAACTGGAAAAACCTGTTACTTTTATGTCTAATCAAGATTCAAAATTCACCTACACAGCCAATGAGCTAATGAATTCAAAACATCAATCCTCCATGTTTATGGGCTTCCTGGGAAAAATGTGCTAAAGCTTTCAAACAAAGTAAAAACTTTTAACAAAATGTAAATTTTCCTAATGTCTGATTTTGTTGCCACATAAATGTGTTAGGATTAAATCTTTCATTAGTCTTAATGGTTCAATATTAAATCATGCTATTATGATGAAACATAAATTTGTCTGAGAACTGCTTGGCCACATCTGACTGCAAAATACTATACAACATAAAATGTACTGTGACATTCAATCAGTTAGGATATGTGCTCTGATGAGGCTCATATGTTAGATTAAAATTTGAAAAAGGTCTCACAAAATCAGTAATTTTTAGGCTGGAACATTGCAACATCCTGGAAGAACTGAAAATCACAATGAAATCAAAGTCCTCTGAAATATATATTTGGTTTTTAGCTATTAATGCCAGTATGAAAGATATTTGGTCTCTTGAGTCTGTTGAGCTTATGATTATTCATAACAAACCTTGGTCTGTTGTTGGCAACAGTTTGCAGATCCAGATGATCTCAAAATGTTTGATTTGCAACAGTGACAGATTCCTGAAAAAACACAGAATCTATTTGCATATTGTTCTGCTGAAGGGAAACTTTCAGGTATTTCTAAATGAAATCAGGAAAACATGACTGATAAATGGATCATTAAATGCACCATGAAATGAACAATGTCTGAAACAGAAGTTTGAAATCTGAACACCAAAATGAAGTTTAAGATCAGAAGGAAGAGAAAAATAAGTCAGATAAAAATACAAAAAGTAAGATTTAGACTGGGATGTGAAACATTGCACTAAATCATCACTCTGCTAAAATCTGACTAATGTATTTAAAAATAATAATAAACCTTTGCATAGATCAAAATAAAATGATACAAACCTTTGTTGAATGTTCTCTGCTGTCTGTAGATCAGGTTCTGCAGAGTGTTGAGTTTTGCGAAACTGGATCAATTCACAAAAATATGGGAAAAGTAGTGACTGTGTGGGATTTGGTTTTAAAGAAACTATTAGCTACAGATCCTCTGAATCAGGACTGATGTCCTGCAGCTGCCAGATGTGTCCCTGGTCCAACACACCTGAAACATCTGGCTGAATTACTTCATTAATTTGTAACTGGGTTCTACAGATTCCTGCTTAGGGCCCAATCACCGATTCAGGTGTGCTGGCAGAGACGCATCGAAAAGCAGTTCTACATCAGGTTGATGAAAACAAATTCATCATTGCTCAAAGACTTACCTCCTGGTACTCTTCAGAGACGATGAGAGCCAGTTCTGTGAGCTTTCAAGCTCACTTCTTTTTATGTACAAAGACTTGCAAACACACACCTACTTTTACTGAGAATGAAACAAAAACCATCATAAATATTCTGGCTCAAATTCAACAATACAGAAAATATTTGAACCTGTCCTTTCCTCAAGCAAGTGAAATGTTTGCATACTTCCTGGTAGCAACCAGAAAGCAGATTAACTTGTATAAAAACTCTGTAAAGTGTGGAATTTATCAGAGTTCAAGGTACATTTAGCCTTTGTCTCAATACAAGAAAATATCTTTTCCAACATGAACAACACATTAAAACCTTTGGAGGAATAACTACGAGGCTTATTTCAGAGATTTTATCTCATCAAGATCAAAATGTGATTGAGAAGAAGGTAAAAGTTGAGAGTGGGGATGTTGGGAGTTTGTGCATAATGTCTGTTTCATGCACATTATTCAAGTAGTAACAGTATCAATTTAAACTTAAAAAATATCAATGTCCTCAAATATCTTTAGTCATTCAATATTAGTTCAAGATAAATTAATAGTTTAAGATGACCAAATCACTCAAAACGATTCTGCTCTACATTTGAATGATTGAAAATTTGCTTGACGTTTGTGAAAACCCCTTATGAGTCAGAAAGAAAAGAAACAAAATAACTTTGCTTAGCAAAAGTAAAAGTTATCAATACAGGGAAGTAAAAACCAGGATAATAGAGAACATCGCCTGCTTTTAGTGACAATCCCTAGCAGAGACCATTGCGCTCTGGAAAGAGGCTGGACTTTGTGGACACAGTTCTTGGTTTCAGCATGAAATCATTTGATGACACAGTTACCCCATATTCCATCTGCCATAAATTAGAAAACACGGCCTTAGGTCTTCTTAAGATCCATAAAACGTGTAAACCAAAAAAACACTCTGATAGAGATTGATAGAATTAGATTCATCCCAGGTAAAAACATTTTCTCCAAGCCTTGTAGTAACTTGTGGCATCTCTTTTGTTGAGTTTAAAAACTCTACATGTTTATCTGAAAACTGTTTATAAAACTACTTTTCTATGGAGAATATATTCAAGCTTCAAGTTTTTGCCGACAGACTCACTGCACATTTTCCAAACAGAAAGCTAAAGTGCATACATGTTACGATGTATTCCTGTTAATAAAAGGTAAAGTTTATACCAAACCTCTTTATTCTGTTATTCTTCAAGATAATTTGTTGATGTAGTCAGAGTGTTACTTTGTAACTATGTTCATATTACTTGGGGCAAAATTTTATTTTTTACATAGAAGTAAAATGTTTTACAGTGCTGAGCCTTAAGCAGTTGCTCTGTTCTGAGATGTTCTGTCTGATCTAGGACGTATCCTTTAACATGGCATCCAGAAAAGCATTGACAATGTCATCATTATAGAAGTTGGGATAAAGATTTTTTTCTGTTCTGCCTAAACTCTGGGGAATTTTCCATCACTCCAAGGTTACCATGATCGTATGCTTGTGTGCCTCCTCATCATTGCATCCTAAATGACTGAAGTGAGCTTGGTCCACCTGGTTTATCTCTTTGATTTCATTCATGCTTTATAATGACATGTGAACCATTAAAAAGTGTATTTTCTTCTTTTTCCTTGAACTGCATGTTTTGGCTTTAATCAAGCTTGGTTATGACAAAGCCTATTTTTGATTAATTTTCTCAATCACCTATTCTTAATTAGTTACCATAGTCTTAATTGTCAGTACACAACATTTGCACCATGGACTATGAAATAAGCAGTAAAATACACAGTAATGTCCTGAGAGGTGATCATCTGAGAGAGAAGAGATTACACTGCAGATATTTAATTTTACAGCAAACTATTGATTTACTTAACTGTTTTGAAGAATCTTTATAATTGGCAGAGATTCTGTAAACATTTTATACTATGTGCAAAATTCATCAAATGTGTGAATATTTTATTTAATCTGTATTCATTACTTTTATCCATTTTAAGTTAGTGATTTTATTGTGTATTTAATACATAGACTTAAACCATCTCCATTTCTATATTGTTTTTACATATTAATGATAAAGTTATTTTAACCCCTTAGACATGTAAATGTCTAATTGGGCATTGCTGGGCATAACTCTGCCCACTAGATGGCAGCAAATTGCTGTTCTATTGGCTATGAGGTATTAGTTGTAGCTATAAGCCATCTTGACAGCTTGCTGGTTTCAGGTAAATATTTAACAGTGTTAACGGGACTAAGGCTGTGATACTAATGAGGAATTTCACACTTCATCAGTTAGTGGAGCTGGAACCAATTCTTTCTAGTTACAATCTTAACTTTATCTCGACAGAGAGGTTCATAAAACTCTTCCTATTATATGAAGCAGTGGAGCTCTGTAATGGAGCTTAACAGGGCGCCTCCTTCAGGAGGTAACAGCTGCTCCACATGCAGAAAGAAACATGGAGATAAATCATCAACAAAATGATTTATCTGCCATCAGGCCTGACATCACATAATATTAAACATGATGAAGCATTACGTTTTCTGCTTACAGTCCAGCTGTCTTGGTGCGATTGACTGTACTTTCAGTTTACTGAGTCTCACTAAGTTTACCTGCAGTCTATCCATCAGTCAGTGCACTCACTGACTGATGGATAGTCTCACCTGGTGGAGTCGTCCTCAGAGAGCCTCTCTTCTCTCAGACCTCCTTAAATTTCCACACAGACCCAGAAGAGCCTGAACTGGACATAAAGTTAAATCAGTATCAGCGATCAAACTGGATGAACACAGCAGCTGACTGAACAGCATTTACATTCTTCATGAACCAAACTCATCTGGTGTTCTGTACCTTCCAGGTGGATCTGTGTTGTGGAGCGTTCAAAGACGTCTTTGACCACAACGTCTTTGGAGCGTTGTCCAAGCAGTGAAGTTGGACAAGGACACTTTGTCCAGTTTGGACAGAGATTCAGACCTTCAACCATCTGAATTGAGTTGTAGAGGGTGAACAACGAGTTGTCCAGCTGCATGCCAGAGAGAAAGTAGATTATGGGATCTTTTACTTTTATAATGTGTTCGATTTGGTTGACTTTTTTAATGATATGTTGGTGTAGGAGTTTTACATTGATTGATGGTGGAGTGAACACTTTTTTAAATCAGTTTATATTTGTTTCTTGTGGTTTAAAAATAATGTTCATTGGTTAATGGTGGGGTTTGGGCTTCTTAAAATTAAGCTTTGTATTGGTTGATGGTTTAAAATGTGTTTTGCTTTTTAGTGGTTGAAAACAAGTGTGTTGTTTGGGGCTGTAATGTAGATTTTTAGAATATGTTTTATTTACTTTGTAGTGGTGTAAAAGGAGTTTTGTATTAGTTGGTGGTGGAGTGTCCGCTATTTAAGAATGACAAGGTTTCCCCCAGAAAACTTGCTCAGCCCGGTGGTTGGGTGGTAGGGCAGTCATTCTTCCAGCGGCCAGTCATGGTTTTGAGTTAAAAAGTGTTTTATGTTTGAAATTATCACTTGATAATTATGTCATTGAATGATTGGAAGCTCAACACCTGAAAACCAACAATAAAGTCTTTAAAACTGCAAACATTTAAAAGAGACGTAAGTTAGTAATGCTTAGGCTGGTGGCCCACCAGGCTTATAATACACTGAGGGAAACCCTGAATGAGTTTTGCATAAATTCTTAGTGTAAAATGGTTTATAATGAGTTTTTTTTGTTGGTTTAAGATTAGTTCCATATTGGTTGTGTTGTGGGCTTTTAAAAAATATGTTTAGTATTGGTAGATGGTCAGGTGTGGGTCATTGTGTCCAGTAAATTGTCATCATCTTCATTTCCTGAGGATGACGTGTTTATTGGACCTAGAAGTTCTTGGAGTCTTGATGCTGGATTAACACTTTCCTTTTCCACATCATTCAGATTCATAATCATCTGTGGAAAGAAGCACTTAGAATTAGAAGAAGGGCATCTTGCTTTGATTGTTCAGTTTTCCATTCAAGTCTTCAGTCTTTGTTATAAGGAGATATTTTCCACTTATGAAGCTCAGATTTTAATAAGCTGTTTGGCTATGAGTCTCACTTTCCACATTCAGTTTTTTAGTCTTTATTCCTCTTTTTTATTGATGTTTTTTCTCTTCAACAGATTTTGTCTCACATTCAAAGCTGCAAAAGAAAAGGGAAAAATAATGTTAGTTGAAACAAAGGTCAACCAGGTGCTTGGCCAAAGAAACAGATGGGAAAAAACACTGAAAGGTAAAAGAAAACACTGAAAGGCAGAGTCCAGTGGATCATCAGTAGGATGGGAACATGGCGTTATAGTCAGCAGTAGCTCAGGTGACCAGGCATGTCTGGGGGGGTTGAGCCCCTTCCCTTTTTATCCTTGATGCCTCTAGTGCCCTTTTTGAGTTTATTTTTATTTCCTGCTTAGTGGTGCAGTTGGTAGAGCTGTGGCCTTGCAGCAAGAAGGTTGTGGGTTCGATTCCCGGCCCGGGGTCTTTCTGCATGGAGTTTGCATGTTCTCCCTGTGCATGGTGGGTTCTCTCCGGGTTCTCCGGCTTCCTCCCACAGTCCAAAAACATGACTGTCAGGTTAATTGGTTTCTCTAAATTCTCCCTAGGTGTGAGTGTGTGTGTGAATGGTTGTTTGTCCTGTCTGTTTTCTGTGTTGCCCTGCGACAGACTGGCGACCTGTCCAGGGTGACCCCGCCTCTCGCCCGGGACGTAGCTGGAGATGAACCAGCAACCCTCCTGACCCCATTAGGGACAAGGGTGAACAGAAAATGGATGGATGGATGATAATTTAGCTAAATAAAACTAGTCTGGCTGCCCTCAGTCTAATATTTACTCTCAAAACCTCCATGTTGTTCAGACTCCGGGTCCATGCTAAGGAGGAGGAGGTTCTGTTCCTCTAACTATCAAATTATAGGCAAGAATATTTTTTCATACACTGGTCTGTGAATAAAAACGTAGGTCTGATGTTGACGTTAGAAAAACTGTATATTTTTATAATTGTCCTTGCAATAGTGGGACAAAACCCACCTCACCCCTAAACACAGAAATGCTTCAGCTGCAGAGAAAACTTCTGACTTTAACTTAATCATTCTGCTAAAAGCCCGGTTCGGTTCACTACAGGCAGCTTGAGTCGGTCCCCGACAGATATAAAGAATATCTGTCTTTATATCAGACATCCTGATATAAGACACGGTACCTGAATTTCAGTCTATTGCCGCCTGCAACCAGTTTTCTAGTTTCTTTTCAGAGAAAATTCAAAAAATCAGAGGATTAATCTGCACATCCACTATAAAGTCAGAACCAACACTGAACCCAAACAAAACAAATACAGGAAAAATTACCCAATTTCAACTACTTAATTATAAAACCCTAGAGGAAATTATAAGTCAATTAAGCTCCAGTTCCTGCTGTCTGGATGTCCTACCCTCACATTTCTTTAAGAAAGTCCTGCCTGTCAATACAAATGATCTGATCCAAATAGTAAACTCATCGTTTCTCATCAGGTGTTTTCTCCCAGGCTTTGAAAACAGCAGTAATCAAACCACTGATAAAAAAACCCAATCTAGACAAATCACTACTGCAGAATTACAGGCCGACCTCTGACCTCTGACCTCCCATTCATCAGTAAAGTTATTGAAAAAGTTGTGTGTAAACAGTTAAATAGCTTCCTAACTAAACCAGCAGCTTTGACTCCTTCCAGTCTGGTTTCCATGGTTACCACAGCACAGAGACTGGCCTAGTCAAAGTGTTCAATGACATCCATATAAATATGGACTGTGGGAGAACCACAGTGCTGGTTCTGGTTCTGTTGGACCTCAGTGTTGACCATGACATATTACTGAATGGACTGGAGAGTTGGGTCGGACTCTCCGGTCCAAAGATTAACTGGTTTGAATCTTACATAAAGAACAGGGATTTCTTTGTTTCAATTGGAAACTTCTCATCAAAGAGGTCAAAGGTCACATGTGGGGTACCCCAAGGTTCAATCCTAGGACCCTCTTATTCAATATCTATATGCTCCCACTGGCTCAGGTTATAACAGGAAATAATATCAGCTACCATAACTATGCAGATGACACAGCTATACATTATGATGTCACCAGGTGACCTTTGACCCCATCCAATCACTGAACAGATGCTTAGAACAGATAAATGTGTGGATGAGACAAAACTGTTATTATTAAAAGTTATTATTTTTGGACCTAAAGTGGAACGATCTAGAGTCATAGATCTAGAGTCAGTGCACAGCTTCAGTTATTACAACTAAAAACCAGCGATCAGCCCAAAACCTGGAAGTAGTGATGGACTCTGACCTGAACATTCAGAGACACATAAAGACAGTTACAAAGACGGCCTTCTATCACCTGAAGAACATTTCCAGGATTAAAGGACTAATGTCTCAGCCAGATCTAGAGAAACTCATCCATGCGTTTATCTTCAGTCGTATTGATTATTGTAACGGCGTCTTCACAGGTCTGTCCAACAAATCAATCAAACAGCTGCAGCTGATCCAGAATGCTGCTGCTGGAGTTCTGACTAAAACCAGGAGGATAGAGCACATAACACCAGTTTTAAAGTCCCTCCATTGGCTCCCTGTAGCTCAAAGAATAGACTTTAAAATACTGTTGTTAGTTTATAAATCACTGAATGGTTTAGCACCACAATACATTAAAGATCTGCTGAGGGTCACGTGATCCGGACTAGTATGGACGCTTAGGAATCTGCTCTGCCCCAGGACCTTATTAATTTTCCAATTTTCTACTTTCGACACCTGCACTTTTTCTGTTAAACAGTTCATTGGAGATGCCGAAGTCGCAGCGTGACAAGGAATTCCCTATTTTTTCATCGACGAGCAAAAAAAGATCCACTCAGCAGCACACACGTGCGGCTAGCGAGGCAGAGCTAATTGCTGTTAGCCCTTCGGAGTCGGCGTCAGCTAACCAAGCTACTATGGAGCAGATTTTGGCCGAGTTGAAATCCGTAGCCTCCCGGTTAAATGGAATGGATGAATCTGTCGGTGCCCGTCTCGATGGCATCGATGGCACTTTGAGGGAGATAAAGATATCCATTACCTCTGTGGAGGAGTCCTTATCGTCTCTGTCCAACCGAACATCTCAGCTGGAGAAGCGTGCGGAGGCGGCCGAGGAAAGGATTTCCGCTGCGGAGGACCACAGCTCTTGCTTAGCAGCCATGGAAAAAACAGTGGAGCGTCTTCTGCTGAAAGTTGACGATTTGGAGAACCGCAGCCGCCGCAAAAATCTAAAAATCATAAATCTTCCCGAGGGGGCGGAGGGCACTACATCTTTGGTGGATTTTCTCCAGTCAGCTCTTCCAGCTCTGGTTGATCTTCCTCCCGATTTTCCTTCGCTGGAGATCGAGCGGGCTCACCGAGCCTTGGCCCCAGCTCCCGATCCGGGCAAACCTCCGAGGAGCGTTCTGGTTCGGTTCTTAAGATTCTCTCAGCGGGAGGCTGTGCTCAGGGCTGCTTTGAAGAAACGTGATATACGACTTGGCGGCTCCCAGTTGCACTTCTACCCGGATTTGTCCTCTGAGGTTCTGCCTAAGCAACGAGAGTTTAATGCTTTGGGGTGAGCACTGGCTCGGCTTAACAAGTATCGTGGATTTGCTTACCCAGCTCGCCTTCGTTGTCTGCATGAGGGTCGGATTCACCTTTTTGACACTCCGGAGTCAGCTGCTGCGTTTTTGGACTCTATAAAGTGAAATATCTCTTTCGCTCTCCATTGCCGTTCTTTTTGTTCTTGATGGCGCTGTAGAGAGTTTGACTGTTCTCCGAGTCCTTTCTGACCGTTTCATCTCTCTCATGCCAAGTTTTGGACTATGAAAGCGTGACTACATTAAGAACAATTTCATTTTGTATACTTAAGGTGCCTTGAGCTACAGTATTGTATCTATATATTCATTCTCTCTTCTTTTGGAGAGAACGGAAACGAATATAAGCAAGGCGATGCTTGCCAATATTGGTCTTTAATTCATTTATTCATGCATCAACATTATTACATTTTATATTTTCCAATTTTCTATGGAGAGAGGACTGCAGGTGGTGTTCAATTTTCGTCCAGGGGCACTGATGCTGTTTCTTGTTGTCCTGTTTGTTTCTGTGATCACACTGTTTAGATACAGTATTGTGAAGTTGTATTTTGATTTTATTGTGACTTCTTTTGGGATGTTTCTTTCCTGCCAGTTGGGAGCAGGATATGGGAGGGTATGTGCTGCTTGTCAAGGGGTTTTGTTTTGTTCTTTTTTTAGATACTCCACAATAATCTTGGTTCTCTGCTCCTTATGTCTCTTTTTGATTTCAGTATTTCATTCATCTCCTTCTAACATCATTCATAATAACTTAAGCCAGTATGCCTCGGCCACTTAATCTAATTTCCTGGAATGTCCAGGGTTTAGGCCATGTAATCAAGAGGAAGAAAATTCTGACTTTTTTGCGGAAGCAGGGAGCTGATATTGCTCTTCTTCAGGAAACTAGGCTATCTAGGGTAGAACATATGAAACTAAAAAGAGACTGGGTGGGCAATGTTTATTCTTCTTCTCATCCACAGAACAAAAAGGGCACAGCCATCCTTATTAATAAGAATCTCCCCTTTGCCCTCTTACATGAGGAAAGAGATTCGGAAGGTAGATTTATTCTGATTAAAGGTTCAATTGCTGGTCAATCTATAACCATACTCAATGTCTAATAATGACTCACCTAACTTCATCTCAGAAGTAATTTTATTGTTTAGTCAGTATTGTGATGGTTTTGGCTTGCTGGCTGGCGATTTCAATTGTATATTGGATGCCGGTTTAGATAAATCCTCCGCGGCACATGTGTCCAACCCCAAAGCTTCATCTGCTCTTAAAGAATTATGTTCTGACATTGGGTTGATCGATGTGTGGCGTCAGCTGAACCCCAAAATAAAAGACTACTCTTTTTATTCACACCCTCATAACTCATATTCTAGACTTGATTATTTTTTTATCCCTAAATCTTATCTACATTCTGTTCTGTCTTGCTCTATGGGCTCAATTGCTCTTTCAGACCATGCCCCTATTTATTTACAACTTCAATCTTCATTTAATACTGTGAGGACTCCCATTTGGAGATTTAATACCTCGTTCTTGAACAGCAGTTCTTTTTGTACCCTTGTTAGGAATAATCTTTTACAGTACTGGTCTGATAATGAATCTTCCCCAGTTTCCTCTGCCATGATTTGGGATGCGGCCAAGGCCACCTTAAGAGGGCAGCTCATTTCATATAGCTCTTTTCAGAAAAGAGTTTTGGAGGAAAACAGAAAGAAACTAGAGAATGAGGTGTCTAGGTTGGAGCATATACATAAACAGTTTCCTACATCAGGGAATCTCAAGGCATTAGTTGCTGCCAGGACCAAGCTGAATATGGACTTTACTCGCCATGCCCAGAAGCTGTTACTCTATACTAAACAGAAATATTACGAGTTTGGTAACAAATCGAGCCGTCTGCTTGCCTATCAATTAAAGAACCAAATCAACGATCGCTCTATCAATATGATAAGAACATGCAACGGGGATGTTACCTGTGATCCATCTGTTATTAATAACACTTTCAAAGACTTTTATAAATCCCTTTACACGGCTGGTAAAATAGAATCAGATATTGGCTCCTATTTAGATGGTGTTCTCTTACCCTCAATTTCAGAGGAGGCTCGTTCTGCCCTCGATGCTGCTTTTACACCTGAGGAGGTTTGGGCAGCAATCCAATCGATGCCAAATGGAAAATGTCCTGGTCCTGACGGATTTCCACTGGAATTTTTAAATTCTGGCCGAGATCCATCCCATCTTTTTACCTGCTATAAATGATATCTTAGCAGGAGGTGTGCCTCCATCTTGGAGTTTTGCTTCTATCAGCTTATTGTTGAAGAAAGACAAGAATCCTCTGGATTGCTCATCCTATAGACCCATCAGTCTCCTTAATGTTGATTACAAAATTGTTGCGAAGGTGTTGGCACGGAGACTAGAAAAAATTCTCCCTAAGATAATAAACCCCGACCAGACAGGTTTTGTGAAATCTAGATATGGAACAGACAATGTGCGTTTTTCTAAACGCTCCATTATCTTATATCAACATAAAGACCCTGCTTTGCTTATCTCTCGATGCAGAAAAGGCCTTTGATCGGGTAGAATGGCCATTTTTATTCCTAGTTTTACAGAAATTTGGCATGGGCCCTAATTTTATTAACATGATTAAAGCCTTCTATTCCAATCCAGTAGCCAGGGTAAATACTAACGGTTTGCTGTCAGACGGTTTTTCTGTTCAGAGGGGTTGTAGACAGGGTTGCCCTTTGTCTCCTTTGCTGTTCACGTTGTTTATTGAACCTTTAGCCGTGGCTATTAGATCTAACCCAGACATATCTGGAATTAGGATTGGTGAAGATCACCATGTGATCTCTCTTTTTGCGGATGATGTCCTTTTATACCTGAAAACCCAAATAAATCGGTCCCAGCTGTACTTAGCTCCATAGATAAATTTGGTGCTCTTCGGCTATAAGGTTAATTTAGGCAAATCTGTCGCTTCTCCTTTCAATATCCCTCAAGATATGGAGCTACAACCTATTTTCCATACATCTAAAAGAGGTTTCAAGTACTTGGGCATCTTTATTACCCCTGATCTGAAAGACTTATTCTCATCAAACTACTCCCCCCTAGTTCAGAACATTAAGAACGATCTGTTGAAATGGTCCACTTTACCTATATCACTTTTCGGTAGGGTTAATACAATAAAAATGAATATTCTCCCTCGCTTAAACTACCTTTTTCAAAACCTTCCTTGCTACTTGTCCCTTACATTTTTTAAATCCCTTAATTCTCATATTTCTCGTTTTATTTGGAACAATAAGCATCAACGAATTAGGTTCTCCACTCTTACTAAACCCAAGCAGTTAGGAGGTTTATCTTTACCCAACTTACAGTTTTACTACTGGTCTGCCCAGCTTAAAATTATGTCAGACTGGTTTTCTAGTAGAGACACCTGCTTATGGCGGAGCCTTGAATCTCTATCATGCTGTCCTAGAAGGTTAAGTTCTCTCCCTTTTATCAATAACTTAGATCAATTGGATTCATTGAAGGAAAACATGATAGTTCATAGTACTTTGTTAGCTTGGCAAGACATAAGGAAATACTTGAATATTCCCCCCTTTATCTCAATTAGATCCCCCCTGACTTTAAACCCGGACCTACCAATTTCTATTAGAAGTATTGGCCTATTGAACTGGTCTTGTTCTGGTCTGAATGATTTCTCTGATCTGTTGATTTCCGGTGCTATCAAATCGTTTAACCAAATCAGGAACAAGAGCAACATTCCTCAGAAAGATTTTTACAAATATCTCCAAATTCGGCATTTTATGGATTCATTATTTCAGTCCAATGCATTCCGTAGGGAACTGACAGACTTAGAAAATGTTCTGGTTTCAACTAATTCTCCCAAAGGTCTGATTTCCAAATTCTATGTATTGTTACTCAGCTCTGTACCATCAAGCTTTGATTCTGTGAAGCAGTTGTGGGAGCGTGATCTGGAGATGAAGTTCAGTCCTTTAGATTGGCTTAAGATTTGTAATGGAGTTTTTCCTCAATGCACTTCTATTTCTATACAAGAACAGAATTTCAAACTTTTCTATAGATCTTACTATACCCTGTTCGTCTTCAGAGAATGTCCCCCAACCGTTCCAATCTGTGCTGCAAATGTTTGAGGCATAGAGGTACTTTTCTCCATCTATTCTGGTCATGTGATTTATTAAGGACCTTTTGGAGGGATGTACATTTGGTGACTGAAAAGGTTTTGGGTGTTCAGTTTTCTTTGTCTCCTTTGTTTTATCTTCTAAATGTTTCCCCCAATCACTTGGATCCACATTCTAAATCCTTATTTACAATTCTTCGATTTCTTGCCAAGAAATTTATTTTGTTACAATGGACTTCTCCTTCTGCCCCCACAGTAAATATGTGGCTCACACAGATATCTGTTATCCTTCCTTTGGAAAAGCTGACCCATGATCTTAATCACAAGTCAGACACATTTTTGACACTTTGGGGTCCCAGTGAGTCTTTTCTGCTTGGTCCCTAGGATTTCAGTTTTTTTTTTGTTTTTTTTTGTTTTGTTTTGTAGCTCTATTTATTCTTGCCTGCTTTTGTTTTTCCTCTCTTGATGGCTAAGAGGTGATGTGGACTGCAGGTGAAGATTGACACCTTGTTTCTTGTTCATGTGGGGTATTTTGTTGTGTGTTTTTTGTGCTGTTTTTTTTTGTCCTGTTTTGTTTTTTTGTTTTTTTGTCCTGTTTTGTTTGTTTTTTAATGTGTGGCAGCACAGTTTTCTTCTTTGTTCTTTGTATCATATCGAATCAAAAATTAATAAAAATAATAATAAAAAAGTAATTCAATAAAATTTACCACCAAAAAGACGCAAGAAAAAAATTAAACTGAAAACTTTAAGGTAGGGTAAAGTTTTGGTTAAAATAGGATTTACTGTCTAAACAAAATGAACTATATCCTCCAGATGAACAGAACATTATAGGTGGCTAACGCATGTAGCTGCTACAGTTTGGGTGACTGAAAGAATTTCCTTTTAAAACCAAAGTCTTGCTAACAATTGGTTCAATTGGATTCAACATTACATGGAGAAAATCCCATTTACATTTTTATTCATGATATTATGACATTATAAAGCTAAATTTGCAAAATTTTAAAAAACACTAAAAGAAAGTTGGTGAACGATAGATCAATAAAACTAACTAACTTACAGGTTTTGTTAAACTTCTATATTTTCTTTATCATTGCTGATTAAAACAATCGTGTCCTCTAACGTCACCTGCTTCTTTCCTTTACATTTTTACCTTGTCTCTCTTTAAGCTCCCAATCCCACGCTGCTCCCATGTCTGTTTCATTTGAAATAAAACCAAATTAATGTCTGATAAAGCTTACATATCATATTCCACTTGTGGAAGTAAATCTATTTTAGCCTCATCTTGGCACAGTTCTGAGTTTAGATTTGTTGTGAAGGCATCAGCAGATTACTGATTCACCAGGATTTCCTCTCCCTTCTCTACTTTAGCTATGATCTCTGCCTTTTCCTTCATTTTCATCAGAGACTGAACTCTGTCCTCCCAGCCTGTCTTGGCCTCCTGTTCCTCTACTTTAATGAGGATGTCAATGTATTCTGGAGTGGTAAGGGGATTTGGGTTCAGGACTATCTCTTTCAGTCTGTTCAGACACTTTGCAGCCTCTGCAATCAGTTTCACCACATCATCCTGCATAGATCGATACTCCATCATCAGATTTTTCATCAGCTCCTCTAAGGTTACCTTCTGTCCAAAGGCTTTCTCATATTTTTCTTTCAGTTCTTTCACTGTTCTCTTCTCATAAATTTCCTGATATTCCCACATGAAGTCCTGGTTATGATGCACATTCCAGAAACATTTCCCTGGACACACCTGACAGTATCCAGAATCTTTGTCCATTGCGTTACATCCTTTTTTATCCTCTTCTCTTGGTATGTTACAAGGGTAGTGACAGGTAACATGACACTGCATGCAGTTCAAGACAAACTTCCCAGTGTCAGGAATATCAACTTGCTTATTTGTTCTTACAGTAACATGAAACTCAAAGTTCTCATTGTTTCTGATTTCTGCTTCATGCTCTTTGAGTTTGTCATTCGTCTCCCTGATATCCTCTAGCTTGGCTAAGCCCAGTTTAACCTGCTTCTGCAGCTCCTCCACTGTACTTTCCAGGTGCTTTCTTTCTTTCAGGACCTCATTGGTCATTGTCAATCTTATGGTTTTGATATTAGCTAAACTAGCAAAGAAACCAGCCATGTTCTTTGTCCCCATGTTCCAATACTCAAAGGTTTTCTCTTCATTGGACCAGATCTTTGCCACTAAGGATTTGTTGTTAGCAAACAGCACTGAGTTATTGAATTTGAAGTGAACTGGCAGCCCATCTGCACCTTTAGGACATGGGACACCGGACACTTTGATGGCCTCTACAACTGGTTGCTGCTGCTCGTCTGCAAACGTCACCAGGATCCTGATGTTTTCTGCCACATCTTTGCCAAAGATTGAGAGTGCTGAATCAAACACATATCTTTGTGTTGATGTCAGTTCAGTTAGACCAGCCTGAACTACGAAACACACAGTATCAACTTCACCAACACCTTCCTGGTTAGCAAAGAGGTTACGCAGCTGCTCTGTGATCTCCTTGTCTCTGTCTACGCCACCGATTCCCCCAAAGCCTGGAGTGTCTATGATGGTGAGGGAGTAGTTCACCCTGAATCCCTCCTGGTGGTAGAGTTTGTACACTGTGATTTCTGATGTCTGACTGTGAACCTGTGAGTCTGACTGACCTTCATCCACTAACTTAAACGGAAACGAGTCTTCCCATCTAACGCCTAGGACGTAGTTTATCATCGCATTGATGACAGTGGACTTCCCAGCACCTGCAGCTCCAAGAACCATGATGTTTCTGTTACAATTCATAGATTTCTCTCCAAAAGTGAAACTCTTACAGCCATTAATGTTGATCTGTTTCTGTTCTAGATGAAGTTTGTAAATCGGGGTGCAGCTGGTTTGCGACGTTATTAGAGTGCTTTTCCCTTTGACAACATCAGCCAATCGTTGAGCTTCAGGCTTTGAATCAGTGCAGGTCTGATTTGTTCCCGGTACAACAGACTGATAAAACTTTGTAGCTAACCTAATTAACTCTCTCAGTGGGAGAATATTGAGCCAATGCAACCACAGAGCAATATCAACCAGAACCAACAGAGTCGTTTCCAGTGAGTTTGTCAAAATGAACAGTGCAGTGACGGTTAGTGTTAATGCTCCTGATATCTTTGGATCGTCCAAAGCTGGAATTACCACATCTGAAACTTGCTTTCCTGCTTTCATTAAGTCAGTCACAGTGATGATGTTCTGCCAGAGTAACAAAACTATTACAACAAGAGCAAAGAAGAGAGGTGTGGTCAATAACAGGCACATCCTGATTGTCAGTGTTGGTTCTCCTTCGGTGTCAATCTGCCTGTAGTCAGAAGAAAACAGAAACAATGATGAAACTGGAAAAACCTGTTACTTTTATGTCTAATCAAGATTCAAAATTCACCTACACAGCCAATGAGCTAATGAATTCAAAACATCAATCCTCCATGTTTATGGGCTTCCTGGGAAAAATGTGCTAAAGCTTTCAAACAAAGTAAAAACTTTAACAAAATGTAAATTTTCCTAATGTCTGATTTTGTTGCCACATAAATGTGTTAGGATTAAATCTTTCATTAGTCTTAATGGTTCAATATTAAATCATGCTATTATGATGAAACAGAAATTTGTCTGAGAACTGCTTGGCCACATCTTACTGCAAAATACTATACAACATAAAATGTACCGACATTCAATCAGTTAGGATATGTGCTCTGATGAGGCTCATATGTTAGATTAAAATTTGAAAAAGGTCTCACAAAATCAGTAATTTTTAGGCTGGAACATTGCAACATCCTGGAAGAACTGAAAATCACAATGAAATCAAAGTCCTCTGAAATATATATTTGGTTTTTAGCTATTAATGTCAGTATGAAAGATATTTGGTCTCTTGAGTCTGTTGAGCTTATGATTATTCATAACAAACCTTGGTCTGTTGTTGGCAACAATTTGCAGATCCAGATGATCTCAAAATGTTTGATTTGCAACAGTGACAGATTCCTGAAAAAACACAGAATCTATTTGCATATTGTTCTGCTGAAGGGAAACTTTCAGGTATTTCTAAATGAAATCAGGAAAACATGACTGATAAATGGATCATTAAATGCACCATGAAATGAACAATGTCTGAAACAGAAGTTAGAAATCTGAACACCAAAATGAAGTTTAAGATCAGAAGGAAGAGAAAAATAAGTCAGATAAAAATACAAAAAGTAAGATTTAGACTGGGATGTGAAACATTGCACTAAATCATCACTCTGCTAAAATCTGACTAATGTATTTAAAAATAATAAACCTTTGCATAGATCAAAATAAAATGATACAAACCTTTGTTGAATGTTCTCTGCTGTCTGTAGATCAGGTTCTGTAGAGTGTTGAGTTTTGCGAAACTGGATCAATTCACAAAAATATGGGAAAAGTAGTGACTGTGTGGGATTTGGTTTTAAAGAAACTATTAGCTACAGATCCTCTGATTCAGGACTGATGTCCTGCAGCTGCCAGATGTGTCCCTGGTCCAACACACCTGAAACATCTGGCTGAATTACTTCATTAATTTGTAACTGGGTTCTACAGATTCCTGCTTAGGGCCCAATCACAGATTCAGGTGTGCTGGCAGAGACACATCGAAAAGCAGTTCTACATCAGGTTGATGAAAACAAATTCATCATTGCTCAAAGACTTACCTCCTGGTACTCTTCAGAGACGATGAGAGCCAGTTCTGTGAGCTTTCAAGCTCGCTTCATTTTATGTACAAAGACTTGCAAACACACACCTACTTTTACTGAGAATGAAACAAAAACCATCATAAATATTCTGGCTCAAATTCAACAATACAGAAAATATTTGAACCCGTCCTTTCCTCAAGCAAGTGAAATGTTTGCATACTTCCTGGTAGCAACCAGAAAGCAGATTAACTTGTATAAAAACTCTGTAAAGTGTGGAATTTATCAGAGTTCAAGGTACATTTAGCCTTTGTCTCAATACAAGAAAATATCTTTTCCAACATGAATAACACGTTAACAAAACCTTTGGAGGAATAACTACGAGGCTTATTTCTGAGATTTTATCTCATCAAGATCAAAATGTGATTGAGAAGAAGGTAAAAGTTGAGAGTGGGGATGTTGGGAGTTTGTGCATAATGTCTGTTTCATGCACATTATTCAAGTAGTAACAGTATCAATTTAAATGTAAAAAATATCAATGTCCTCAAATATCTTTAGTCATTCAATATTAGTTCAAGATAAATTAATAGTTTAAGATGACCAAATCACTCAAAACGATTCTGCTCTACATTTGAATGATTGAAAATTTGCTTGACGTTTGTGAAAACCCCTTATGAGTCAGAAAGAAAAGAAACAAAATAACTTTGCTTAGCAAAAGTAAAAGTTATCAATACAGGGAAGTAAAAACCAGGATAATAGAGAACATCGCCTGCTTTTAGTGACAATCCCTAGCAGAGACCATTGCGCTCTGGAAAGAGGCTGGACTTTGTGGACACAGTTCTTGGTTTCAGCATGAAATCATTTGATGACACAGTTACCCCATATTCCATCTGCCATAAATTAGAAAACAAGGCCTTAGGTCTTCTTAAGATCCATAAAACGTGTAAACCAAAGAAACACTCTGATAGCTCACTATTTATTTAAAATGATCCCATTTCTAAAAACTGTTCAAATTCTGTTTAAAAATGGTCAGAGCTTGTGCCAGATTTTGAGGCATGTGGTTCAGTCAGTTTGGGGGAAAAAACATTTCAAGTTCCTGGAGTATTTTCAGTTCTACTGATATTTGGTGCAGCAAATTTTTCTCTACATCTTCCTCAACTATATCTGCATTTCCTTTCTGTTCTTCTGTTGCACATTTTCAATTAACATTCATGATGGTTCAGGTCACATATTTCTGGGAGCATTAGTTTTAATTATACAATCCATACATTATATAATCACGCTTATCCTGTCGAGATTTCCTGGCAAATGATTATTTCAGTACATGCAAACCAAAGAAGCAAACTGCCATGCTTCTGTGGGATTCAACTTCCTCTTTAAAGTTCAACAAGACAAACATTTCATTTAGTTCAGATCGAGGCTGGTCTGTATTCACACAGAAGTGATTCACTTCAACTGGTTTGGAAGTGAACTAAGACCACCTCAGAAAGTGGGTCTCGGTCCGGTTGATTGGTCGGCGCCAGAGTTTGCTTGAGTGCATTAACTCCTGCACAAAAGGGAGAAATGATGACAGGAGAAAAACTCTGGTTCGTCTAAAGCTGGCCAGGTGTGTCAGGTGTAAATTCACCCTAAGAGGCCAAATTCTGAGACTTTATTGCACCGACATCTAAATGTGGTGATTGGATAGAAAGTTAAAACTACATCCAGTAATGGTGGGTATATAGGAGTTTGTGCATAATTTGTTTTCATGCACATTATTCACTCAGTAACAGCATGGATTTAAAAGATGCACTCATGTCCTCTGAAGTCTTTAGTCAATCAGTTGATTTTGTTCAGAATAAACAAAATTTAACTAAATTTACAGAGATCTGTCTGTAGTGTGAACTGGACGTTACACTGAGGAAATGAGGAAGGGAGGGTCAGTGGAGAGCAGCGGAGTTGAGCCTTTTTTCATTTAGTGTCATCAACAGAAAGAGAAAAAGGCCGGAAGAGACGATAATTAAAATGACGTTGATAGTTTTAATTTATCGTACGATTAATTGATTTATCGTTTATTGCGACAGGCCTAGCATTAAGGAAAAAATAAGTTTGTGGAATTAGTTTCATTTTGTTTTGTAGGATTTTTTTCTCCATAACGTCCTTCACCTCATCAATATTTTCATTTGTCCTTTCTGTTTGTCTTTAACTCAACATGGTGGTAAAGTTCACTTGTCTTTGTTAGCGTTGTCTTTAAATAGATTTTCATTTATATTACACATTTGGAAGATGTTTGCACCATGTTGGTCTATTCACACCTAATTTAACCTGCCTGAGCTCAAACAACTTATATGAACAAAAATATTTCGAAATCATTTTACTATAATAAATACTATCAGAATGGTGTTAGTATTTCAGCTGAATCAGTTAAAAAATCAATTTTATTTTAAGTTTGTGTCCATTTGATTTCCTTAATAAAATCAATCAATCAATCAAATTTTATTTGTATAGCACATTTTAGCATCAAGGCATTTCAAAGTGATTTACATCAAATCAAACACAAAAACAAAATGCAACACAGAATCAATAATCAAAACACAACATTAAATCAGATTCCGTTAATAAATCTGGAATTGATTACGTTTCAAATAAAACTCTAAACAAGTGGGTTTTTAGTGGATATTTAAAGGAAGTCAGTGTTTCAGCTGTTTTACAGTTTTCTGGAAGTTTGTTCCAGATTTGTGGTGCATAGATGCTAAATGCTGCTTCTCCTCGTTTGGTTCTGGTTCTGGGGATGCAGAGCAGAACCAGAACCAGAACCTCAGAGTTCTGGAAGGTTGATACAACAGCAGCAGATCTTTAATGTATTGTGGTGTTAAACCATTCAGTGATTTATAAACTAACAACAGTATTTTAAAGTCTATTCTTTGAGCTACAGGGAGCCAGTGGAGAGACTTTAAAACTGGTGTTATGTGCTCTATCTTCCTGGTTTTAGTCAGAACTGCAGCAGCAGCATTCTGGATCAGCTGCAGCTGTTTGATTGATTTGTTGGACAGACCTGTGAAGACGCCGTTACAATAATCAATACGACTGAAGATAAACGCATGGATGAGTTTCTCTAGATCTGGCTGAGACATTAGTCCTTTAATCCTGGAAATGTTCTTCAGGTGATAGAAGGCCGACTTTCTCAATCTTTGAAAGCCAAAGATTAAGAATAGCTTGTGAATTAGATTCATCCCAGGTAAAAACATTTTCTCCAAGCCTTGTAGTAACTTGTGGCATCTCTTTTGTTGAGTTTAAAAACTCTACATGTTTATCTGAAAACTGTTTACAAAACTACTTTTCTATGGAGAATATATTCAAGTTTCAAGTTTTTGCCGACAGACTCACTGCACATTTTCCAAACAGAAAGCTAAAGTGCATACATGTTACGATGTATTCCTGGTAAGGTAAAGTTTACACCAAACCTCAAACGGTGACAACTTATATTTACCGCTTTCAACCAAACAAAAGAAGAAACAACCGGTTTCATTTATTATGGAGAAACAAAAACTCCTTAGTCTACAACTAAAACAGACTGAGTCTTAAAGCAATAAGACAAAACTGAGAAAAAATAAATAAGATTACAGGACAAAGTCATGCCAATGTGTGTTAGGTTTCCTTTAGGTTCTAACTTTATATAAATGAATCAAGAGTAGAAAAAAGAAAACAGGTTCTATATGAACAAAGCAACTAACTTCAGAATAATCATTTGGGTACAACGGCTAAAGATTATATTCTAAAAATCAAATAATGACTCAGACACTTACCTGCATGGTCACCAGATGGCGCCATTGTGTTTGAATCGTTCTTTTAACAGCAGGAAAGATGAAACTGAAAGTGGCAGAGTATTTTTCAAACACCAAAATTAACTTCATAATGATGCAGAACATGAATATTATCAGTTTGAATTATTGATAATTGTAGTAGATGATGCTGGTGAGTAAAGATACCTGTTTCTGAAATATTTAGATTGAATATCAAACTATTGGGTAACTGGCTTTAGTTTTTTTGTTGAAGTCTAAATGGAAGATCTTATTTTAACTCCCAAACATCAGTTCATTATTTATGTCAGTACAAGTCACTTTAAATTTAAATCGAGGTTTATGAAAGTGATCATTTTAAAGTGAATGTTCTTCCTGCTGCTTTTTAACTTATTTGTCAAAGTGTTAGCTGCCATTTTCCCCATTTTACATCTTTACATTGTAGCATCAAAACTGATTTTCAGTCTTGATCTTCAGATTCCAACATGCTTGTTGTATCAAAACATTTCCAGATTACAGATTACATCACCACAGCAGAAGCAGATTCACAAGTAAAACAGAAAAAACACAAAGTATAATGATTTTCAGAATCCTTCAGAGCGCATTTATCTGAATGGACTCTCAGCAGAGATTCAGAACTTCCAAAAACAGCATGAGCCAAACAGTTAGCATCAACAGTTAGCATCAAAAGCTAGCATCAACAGCTAGCCATCTGCTAGCAACGACCAGCAGCAGCTCTTACCTTGAGACGTCTTCCAGGTATTGCTTCACCTACCTTTAGATGAGTCCAGCAGATCCTCACTTGATTGTAGCGATTCCTCTTTAACATCCATCCTCAATCTGCTGCCGATTCCTGATGCCATTTCTGTTTCTCAGATGATTCAGCAGCCAAACAAAACGCAAATGTGTCATGTGTCTTAAGGAGCATTAGCTTTAAATCTATATTCACCATAATTAATAATCCTACCACCTGACTTTCCTTTGAAGGAACAACTTCCACACATACTATGCAGCTAATATATAGACCTGATTTAAATAATCTCATACAACTCAGAAAAATATTTTAACATCATTCAACTGAAGTAAATACTAAAATGAAACACATAATAGCAGTTAGCCCAGAATACTTCACTGAAATGTCAGTCAAATCAAACCCATTTTCAGTTTTGTTAGTTTATGTCCAAGATTAATTCATTGGTCCTGATAGAAGTTCTTAGAATCACAAAGGAACATTATTTAGACTCCGTAGAGCAGGAGGTCTTTAACTCCAGTCCTACATCAACAACATACTACATGAAGGATTTGATTACCTATATATGTTTTACTGTTTATTTTAATTTTTAGCATACTTTTTTTACAAATCCACAAAGTCCTAATGGAGTATTTGTGTGTAGAATTTAATTTAATAAATGTGTCAATGAATATCCCAAGACCCATGGAACATAATCCACAAGAAAAGGAACAAACCAAAAACCAAAGGAATGTAATAGCATTTATTTTAATGCAATTGAATCCAAATTTTAAGTAGTTACAAAAAAACTGGATTACGCCTTTTCCAAGTCCACAAAACACATGTAGACTGGTTGGGCGAACTCCCAGAACCCTCCAGGACCCTGGTGAGGGTGTAGAGCTGGTCCAGTGTTCCACGACCAGAACCACACTGCTAACAACTTCCTGAATCCAAGGTTGGACAATCCAACAGACCCTCCTCTCCAGGACCCCCGAATAGACCTTGCCAGTGAGGCTTAAGAATGTGACCCCCCTGTAATTGGAGCACACCCTCCGGTCCCCCTTTTTGAACAGGGGGACCACCACCCCAGTCTGCCAATTCACGGGACCTGCCTCCGATGTCCATGCGATATTCCAGAGTTAACCAACACAACCCCACAACATCCAGAGCCTTAAGGAACTCCGGGCGGATCTCATCCACCCCCGGGGCCCTGCCACCAAGGAGCTTTTTGACCACCTCGGCGACCTCGACCCCAGAGATTGGAGAGCCCAACCCAGAGTCCCCAGGCTCAGCTTCCTGAGCCTGGTGGCCATGACTGTACTATGCAGCTTATATATAGACCTGATTTAAATAATCTCATACAACTCAGAATTTTTTTTTAATATCATTCAACTGATCTCCAGCCCTGTCCTCATCACCACCCACGGGACCCTCCTCTCCAGGAGGAGGGTCCCGTGGGTGGGATTGAGGAGGTCTTAGAAGTATTCTGCCCACCAGTCCACAACATCCTGAGTTGAGGTCAGCAGCACACCATCCCCACTGTAAACAATGTTGTTGCTGCACTTCTTCCCCCTCCTGAGACGCCGGATGGTGGACCAGAATCGCCTCGAAGCCATACGGAAGTCTTTCTCCATGGCCTCTCCAAACTCCTCCCACTCCCAAGTTTTTGCCTCAGCAACCACCCGAGCCACATGCCGCTTCACCCGCCAGTACCCATCAGCTGCTTCCGGAGTCCCACAGGCCAAAAAGGCCCGATAGACTCCTTCTTCAGCCTGACGGCTTCCCTCACTGAAGATGTCCACCACAAGTTTGAGGGTTGCCGCCACGACACGCACCAGCCTCTCACCATGGACAACTCCAGAGTGGAAGTATGTCCAGCCCCTCTCAAGGAGACTGGTTCCAGGACCAGAGCCATGAGTGGTGGAGAGACCGACTATTTCTAGTCGGAACCTCTCAACCTGACACACTAGCTCCGGCTCCTTCCCCAACAGAGGTGACATTCCACATCTCAAGAGCAAACATCTGCAAACGACGATGAGACCACCTGGGCCACCCTCCCAAGGCCGTCACCCATTTCACATTGACCCAACCCGTTTGGTCCCTCTCATAGGTCGTTGGCCCATGGGAGGGGGGACAAACATTTCCTCTTTGGGCTGAGCCCGGCTGGGCTCCATGGGTAAAAGCCCATGGAGCTCGCCATCGTGCCCCTCCTCAGCCTGGCTCCAGAGTGGGGCCCCGGTGACCCGCATCTGGGTGAGGGAAGACAAAGTCCAAAGCTCTTTTCCATCATCGGGGTCTTGGGTCTGCACGTTGTCTGGTCTCTCACCTTGTACCTGTGTCTTGGGTGACCCTACCAGGGGCATGAAGCCCCAGACAGCAGAGATCCTAGGATCATTGAGCCCCTTAAACCCCTCCACCACCATAAGGTGACAGCCCGAGAGGCTGCAACTTCTGAAACAAAAGCAGCAGATCTTTAATGTATTTTGGATGAATATTAACATGGAGCAATGACATTCACGGACTGCAATGCTGGGCTTCACTCGGCACATCTTAAGGGTGAAACAGAGAGAAGCAAATAATGGATGCTTTTGTCTTTGTCTCATTCTACAAACTCGCTAAGGGATGTTGGCCTGCCGTTATCAGTTTATCCAGGACTGTGTTACGTGCAATATATGGTTATGAAATGTGGAGAATTATTCTTTCACCATTAGGTTCTTGATGTGTGAAGTTGAAGAGCCAGTGGAATTGAATCCATAAATTCCATTTATTACGACTGAAAAACAGCTTGCCCATTTGTTCATGCTATCTTTATGGGCCAACAGAACAAAATGGCATCAAACAGTTTTAAATTCCCTTTGTTGGCCTGGCTGAGCTACTTTCTAAAGAGGGCGTTCCCTACTGTGTCATTTCCTTTAGCCTTAGATTTGAAGATGTTTCCCAACATGCGAGTATGTATATTCAAGAATGCAAATAGCTAAAAGAGGAAAACACACAATTATATATTCTCAACAGTAAGCATGCAGCAGTGTGTGCAACCAGATAAAATTAAAAGTGGAACGACACAAAATCAAATATATGTGACACAAAGAAACATTGAAGCCCTGAATATAAGCTAAAAACATTATAGCAATAAGTTTCATATAAGAATCAGGTGATACAAAGAAAATACAATTTTCCCTCAAATTAATTAGAAATTCAATAAAATTTACCACCAAAAAGACGCAAGAAAAAAATTTAACTGAAAACTTTAAGGTAGGGTAAAGTTTTGGTTAAAATAGGATTTACTGTCTAAACAAAATGAACTATATCCTCCAGATGAACAGAACATTATAGGTGGCTAACGCATGTAGCTGCTACAGTTTGGGTGACTGAAAGAATTTCCTTTTAAAACCAAAGTCTTGCTAACAATTGGTTCAATTGGATTCAACATTACATGGAGAAAATCCCATTTACATTTTTATTCATGATATTATGACATTATAAAGCTAAATTTGCAAAATTTTAAAAAACACTAAAAGAAAGTTGGTGAACGATAGGTCAATAAAACTAACTAACTTACAGGTTTTGTTAAACTTCTATATTTTCTTTATCATTGCTGATTAAAACAATCGTGTCCTCTAATGTCACCTGCTTCTTTCCTTTACATTTTTACCTTGTCTCTCTTTAAGCTCCCAATCCCACGCTGCTCCCATGTCTGTTTCATTTGAAATAAACACAAATTAATGTCTGATAAAGCTTACATATCATATTCCACTTGTGGAAGTAAATCTATTTTAGCCTCATCTTGGCACAGTTCTGAGTTTAGATTTGTTGTGAAGGCATCAGCAGATTACTGATTCACCAGGATTTCCTCTCCCTTCTCTACTTTAGCTATGATCTCTGCCTTTTCCTTCATTTTCATCAGAGACTGAACTCTGTCCTCCCAGCCTGTCTTGGCCTCCTTTTCCTCTCCTTTAATGAGCATGTCGATGTATTCTGGAGAAATAAGGGGATTTGGGTTCAGGACTATCTCTTTCAGTCTGTTCAGACACTTTGCAGCCTCTGCAATCAGTTTCACCACATCATCCTGCATAGATCGATACTCCATCATCAGATTTTTCATCAGCTCCTCTAAGGTTACCTTCTGTCCAAAGGCTTTCTCGTATTTTTCTTTCAGTTCTTTCACTGTTCTCTTCTCATAAATTTCCTGATATTCCCACATGAAGGCCTGGTTATGATGCACATTCCAGAAACATTTCCCTGGACACACCTGACAGTATCCAGAATCTTTGTCCATTGCGTTACATCCTTTTTTATCCTCTTCTCTTGGTATGTTACAAGGGTAGTGACAGGTAACATGACACTGCATGCAGTTCAAGACAAACTTCCCAGTGTCAGGAATATCAATTTGCTTATTTGTTCTTACAGAAACATGAAACTCAAAGTTCTCATTGTTTCTGATTTCTGCTTCATGCTCTTTGAGTTTGTCATTCGTCTCCCTGATATCCTCTAGCTTGGCTAAGCCCAGTTTAACCTGCTTCTGCAGCTCCTCCACTGTACTTTCCAGGTGCTTTCTTTCTTTCAGGACCTCATTGGTCATTGTCAATCTTATGGTTTTGATGTTTGCTAAACTAGCAAAGAAACCAGCCATGTTCTTTGTCCCCATGTTCCAATACTCAAAGGTTTTCTCTTCATTGGACCAGATCTTTGCCACTAAGGATTTGTTGTTAGCAAACAGCACTGAGTTATTGAATTTGAAGTGAACTGGCAGCCCATCTGCACCTTTAGGACATGGGACACCGGACACTTTGATGGCCTCTACAACTGGTTGCTGCTGCTCGTCTGCAAACGTCACCAGGATCCTGATGTTTTCTGCCACATCTTTGCCAAAGATTGAGAGTGCTGAATCAAACACATATCTTTGTGTTGATGTCAGTTCAGTTAGACCAGCCTGAACTACGAAACACACAGTATCAACTTCACCAACACCTTCCTGGTTAGCAAAGAGGTTACGCAGCTGCTCTGTGATCTCCTTGTCTCTGTCTACGCCGCCGATTCCCCCAAAGCCTGGAGTGTCTATGATGGTGAGGGAGTAGTTCACCCTGAATCCCTCCTGGTGGTAGAGTTTGTACACTGTGATTTCTGATGTCTGACTGTGAACCTGTGAGTCTGACTGACCTTCATCCACTAACTTAAACGGAAACGAGTCTTCCCATCTAACGCCTAGGACGTAGTTTATCATCGCATTGATGACAGTGGACTTCCCAGCACCTGCAGCTCCAAGAACCATGATGTTTCTGTTACAATTCATAGATTTCTCTCCAAAAGTGAAACTCTTACAGCCATTAATGTTGATCTGTTTCCCTTCTAGATGAAGTTTGTAAATCGGGGTGCAGCTGGTTTGCGACGTTATTAGAGTGCTTTTCCCTTTGACAACATCAGCCAATCGTTGAGCTTCAGGCTTTGAATCAGTGCAGGTCTGATTTGTTCCCGGTACAACAGACTGATAAAACTTTGTAGCTAACCTAATTAACTCTCTCAGTGGGAGAATATTGAGCCAATGCAACCACAGAGCGATATCAACCAGAACCAGCAGAGTTGTTTCCAGTGAGTTTGTCAAAATGAACAGTGCAGTGACGGTTAGTGTTAATGCTCCTGATATCTTTGGATCGTCCAAAGCTGGAATTACCACATCTGAAACTTGCTTTCCTGCTTTCATTAAGTCAGTCACAGTGATGATGTTCTGCCAGAGTAACAAAACTATTACAACAAGAGCAAAGAAGAGAGGTGGTCAATAACAGGCACATCCTGATTGTCAGTGTTGGTTCTCCTTCGGTGTCAATCTGCCTGTAGTCAGAAGAAAACAGAAACAATGATGAAACTGGAAAAACCTGTTACTTTTATGTCTAATCAAGATTCAAAATTCACCTACACAGCCAATGAGCTAATGAATTCAAAACATCAATCCTCCATGTTTATGGGCTTCCTGGGAAAAATGTGCTAAAGCTTTCAAACAAAGTAAAAACTTTAACAAAATGTAAATTTTCCTAATGTCTGATTTTGTTGCCACATAAATGTGTTAGGATTAAATCTTTCATTAGTCTTAATGGTTCAATATTAAATCATGCTATTATGATGAAACATAAATTTGTCTGAGAACTGCTTGGCCACATCTTACTGCAAAATACTATACAACATAAAATGTACTGTGACATTCAATCAGTTAGGATATGTGCTCTGATGAGGCTCATATGTTAGATTAAAATTTGAAAAAAGTCCCACAAAATCAGTAATTTTTAGGCTGGAACATTGCAACATCCTGGAAGAACTGAAAATCACAATGAAATCAAAGTCCTCTGAAATATATATTTGGTTTTTAGCTATTAATGTCAGTATGAAAGATATTTGGTCTCTTGAGTCTGTTGAGCTTATGATTATTCATAACAAACCTTGGTCTGTTGTTGGCAACAGTTTGCAGATCCAGATGATCTCAAAATGTTTGATTTGCAACAGTGACAGATTCCTGAAAAAACACAGAATCTATTTGCATATTGTTCTGCTGAAGGGAAACTTTCAGGTATTTCTAAATGAAATCAGGAAAACATGACTGATAAATGGATCATTAAATGCACCATGAAATGAACAATGTCTGAAACAGAAGTTAGAAATCTGAACACCAAAATGAAGTTTAAGATCAGAAGGAAGAGAAAAATAAGTCAGATAAAAATACAAAAAGTAAGATTTAGACTGGGATGTGAAACATTGCACTAAATCATCACTCTGCTAAAATCTGACTAATGTATTTAAAAATAATAAACCTTTGCATAGATTAAAATAAAATGATACAAACCTTTGTTGAATGTTCTCTGCTGTCTGTAGATCAGGTTCTGCAGAGTGTTGAGTTTTGCGAAACTGGATCAATTCACAAAAATATGGGAAAAGTAGTGACTGTGTGGGATTTGGTTTTAAAGAAACTATTAGCTACAGATCCTCTGATTCAGGACTGATGTCCTGCAGCTGCCAGATGTGTCCCTGGTCCAACACACCTGAAACATCTGGCTGAATTACTTCATCAGTATGTAACTGGGTTCTACAGATTCCTGCTTAGGGCCCAATCACAGATTCAGGTGTGCTGGCAGAGACGCATCGAAAAGCAGTTCTACATCAGGTTGATGAAAACAAATTCATCATTGCTCAAAGACTTACCTCCTGGTACTCTTCAGAGACGATGAGAGCCAGTTCTGTGAGCTTTCAAGCTCGCTTCTTTTTATGTACAAAGACTTGCAAACACACACCTACTTTTACTGAGAATGAAACAAAAACCATCATAAATATTCTGGCTCAAATTCAACAATACAGAAAATATTTGAACCCGTCCTTTCCTCAAGCAAGTGAAATGTTTGCATACTTCCTGGTAGCAACCAGAAAGCAGATTAACTTGTATAAAAACTCTGTAAAGTGTGGAATTTATCAGAGTTCAAGGTACATTTAGCCTTTGTCTCAATACAAGAAAATATCTTTTCCAACATGAACAACACATTAAAACCTTTGGAGGAATAACTACGAGGCTTATTTCAGAGATTTTATCTCATCAAGATCAAAATGTGATTGAGAAGAAGGTAAAAGTTGAGAGTGGGGATGTTGGGAGTTTGTGCATAATGTCTGTTTCATGCACATTATTCAAGTAGTAACAGTATCAATTTAAATGTAAAAAATATCAATGTCCTCAAATATCTTTAGTCATTCAATATTAGTTCAAGATAAATTAATAGTTTAAGATGACCAAATCACTCAAAACGATTCTGCTCTACATTTGAATGATTGAAAATTTGCTTGACGTTTGTGAAAACCCCTTATGAGTCAGAAAGAAAAGAAACAAAATAACTTTGCTTAGCAAAAGTAAAAGTTATCAATACAGGGAAGTAAAAACCAGGATAATAGAGAACATCGCCTGCTTTTAGTGACAATCCCTAGCAGAGACCATTGCGCTCTGGAAAGAGGCTGGACTTTGTGGACACAGTTCTTGGTTTCAGCATGAAATCATTTGATGACACAGTTACCCCATATTCCATCTGCCATAAATTAGAAAACAAGGCCTTAGGTCTTCTTAAGATCCATAAAACGTGTAAACCAAAGAAACACTCTGATAGTAGATTTGGTCCGCTCACTATTTATTTAAAATGATCCCATTTCTAAAAACTGTTCAAATTCTGTTTAAAAATGGTCAGAGCTTGTGCCAGATTTTGAGGCATGTGGTTCAGTCAGTTTGGGGGAAAAAACATTTCAAGTTCCTGGAGTATTTTCAGTTCTACTGATATTTGGTGCAGCAAATTTTTCTCTACATCTTCCTCAACTATATCTGCATTTCCTTTCTGTTCTTCTGTTGCACATTTTCAATTAACATTCATGATGGTTCAGGTCACATATTTCTGGGAGCATTAGTTTTAATTATACAATCCATACATTATATAATCACGCTTATCCTGTCGAGATTTCCTGGCAAATTATTATTTCAGTACATGCAAACCAAAGAAGCAAACTGCCATGCTTCTGTGGGATTCAACTTCCTCTTTAAAGTTCAACAAGACAAACATTTCATTTAGTTCAGATCGAGGCTGGTCTGTATTCACACAGAAGTGATTCACTTCAACTGGTTTGGAAGTGAACTAAGACCACCTCAGAAAGTGGGTCTCGGTCCGGTTGATTGGTCGGCGCCAGAGTTTGCTTGAGTGCATTAACTCCTGCACAAAAGGGAGAAATGATGACAGGAGAAAACTCTGTCTGCCTAAAGCTGGGCTGGTGTGTCAGGTGTAAATTAACCCTAAGAGGCCAAATTCTGAGACTTTATTGCACCGACATCTAAATGTGGTGATTGGATAGAAAGTTAAAACTACATCCAGTAATGGTGGGTATATAGGAGTTTGTGCATAATTTGTTTTCATGCACATTATTCACTCAGTAACAGCATGGATTTAAAAGATGCACTCATGTCCTCTGAAGTCTTTAGTCAATCAGTTGATTTTGTTCAGAATAAACAAAATTTAACTAAATTTACAGAGATCTGTCTGTAGTGTGAACTGGACGTTACACTGAGGAAATGAGGAAGGGAGGGTCAGTGGAGAGCAGCGGAGTTGAGCCTTTTTTCATTTAGTGTCATCAACAGAAAGAGAAAAAGGCCGGAAGAGACGATAATTAAAATGACGTTGATAGTTTTAATTTATCGTACGATTAATTGATTTATCGTTTATTGCGACAGGCCTAGCATTAAGGAAAAAATAAGTTTGTGGAATTAGTTTCATTTTGTTTTGTAGGATTTTTTTCTCCATAACTTCCTTCACCTCATCAATATTTTCATTTGTCCTTTCTGTTTGTCTTTAACACTCAACATGGTGGTAAAGTTCACTTGTCTTCGTTAGCGTTGTCTTTAAATAGATTTTCATTTATATTACACATTTGGAAGATGTTTGCACCATGTTGGTCTATTCACACCTAATTTAACCTGCCTGAGCTCAAACAACTTATATGAACAAAAATCTATTTTATTTTAAGTTTGTGTCCATTTGATTTCCTTAATAAAATCATCCATCCATCCATCCATCCATTATCTGAACACCCTTCTTCCCTAATGGGGTCTGGAGGGTTGCTGGTTCCTCTCCAGCTGCGTCCCGGGCGAGAGGCGGGGTCACCCTGGACAGATCGCCAGTCTGTCGCAGGGCAACACAGAAAACATACAGGACACACACACACACACACACCTAGGGAGAATTTAGAGAAACCAATTAACCTGACAGTCATGTTTTTGGACTGTGGGAGGAAGCCGGAGAACCCGGAGAGAACCCACCATGCACAGGGAGAACATACAAACTCCATGCAGAAAGACCCCGGGCCGGGAATCGAACCCAGGACCTTCTTGCTGCAAGGCAACAGCTCTACCAACTGCGCCACTGTGCAGCCCTTAATAAAATCAATCAATCAAATTTTATTTGTATAGCACATTTTAGCATCAAGGCATTTCAAAGTGATTTACATCAAATCAAACACAAAAACAAAATGCAACATAGAATCAATAATCAAAACACAACATTAAATCAGATTCCGTTAATAAATCTGGAATTGATTACGTTTCAAATAAAACTCTAAACAAGTGGGTTTTTAGTTGAGATTTAAAGGAAGTCAGTGTTTCAGCTGTTTTACAGTTTTCTGGAAGTTTGTTCCAGATTTGTGGTGCATAGATGCTGAATGCTGCTTCTCCTCGTTTGGTTCTGGGGATGCAGAGCAGAACCAGAACCAGAACCTCAGAGTTCTGGAAGGTTGATACAACAGCAGCAGATCTTTAATGTATTGTGGTGCTAAACCATTCAGTGATTTATAAACTAACAACAGTATTTTAAAGTCTATTCTTTGAGCTACAGGGAGCCAGTGGAGGGACTTTAAAACTGGTGTTATGTGCTCTATCTTCCTGGTTTTAGTCAGAACTCCAGCAGCAGCATTCTGGATCAGCTGCAGCTGTTTGATTGATTTGTTGGACAGACCTGTGAAGACGCCGTTACAATAATCAATACGACTGAAGATAAACGCATGGATGAGTTTCTTTAGATCTGGCTGAGACATTAGTCCTTTAATCCTGGAAATGTTCTTCAGGTGATAGAAGGCCGACTTTCTCAATCTTTGAAAGCCAAAGATTGAGAATAGCTGGTGAATTAGATTCATCCCAGGTAAAAACATTTTCTCCAAGCCTTGTAGTAACTTGTGGCATCTCTTTTGTTGAGTTTAAAAACTCTACATGTTTATCTGAAAACTGTTTACAAAACTACTTTTCTATGGAGAATATATTCAAGTTTCAAGTTTTTGCCGACAGACTCACTGCACATTTTCCAAACAGAAAGCTAAAGTGCATACATGTTACGATGTATTCCTGTTAATAAAAGGTAAAGTTTACACCAAACCTCTTTATTCTGTTATTCTTCAAGATAATTTGTTGATGTAGTCAGAGTGTTACTTTGTAACTATGTTCATCATAATGACGCATTATGGTTTCTGCTTACAGTCTTGGTGCGATTGACTGTAGTTTCAGTTTACTGAGTCTCAGTAAGTTTACCTGCAGTCTATCCATCAGTGAGGAGGTCTCACCTGGTGGATCGTCCTCAGAGAGCCTCTCTTCTCTCAGACCTCCTTTAATTTCCACACAGACCCAGCAGAGCCTAAACTGGAGATATTTAGAGTCAAATCAGCATCAATGTTCAAACCAAATTAACAGCAGCTGACTGAACAGCATTTACATTCTTAATGAACAAAACTCATCTGATGTTCTGGACCTTCCAGGTGGATCTGTGTTGTGGGCTTTATAAAAATATGTTTAGTATTGGTAGATGGTCAGGTGTGGGTCATTGTGTCCAGTAAATTGTCATCATCTTCATTTCCTGAGGATGACGTGTTTATTGGACCTAGAAGTTCTTGGAGTCTTGATGCTGGATCAACTCTTTCCTTTTCCACATCATTCAGATTCATAATCATCTGTGGAAAGAAGCACTTAGAATTAGAAGAAGGGCATCTTGCTTTGACTGTTCAGTTTTCCATACAAGTCTTCAGTCTTTATTATAAGGAGATATTTTCCACTTATGAAGCTCAGATTTTAATAAGCTGTTTGGCTGAGTCTCACTTTCCACATTCAGTTTTTTAGTCTTTATTCCTCTTTTTTATTGATATTTTTCTCTACAACAGATTTTGTCTCACATTCAAAGCTGCAAAAGAAAAGGGAAAAATAATGTTAGTTGCAACAAATGATGCAGAACATGAATATTATCAGTTTGAATTATTGATAATTGTAGTAGATGATGCTGGTGAGTAAAGATACCTGTTTCTGAAATATTTAGATTGAATATCAAACTATTGGGTAACTGTCTTTAGTATTTTTTTGTTGAAGTCTAAATGGAAGATCTTATTTTAACTCCCAAACATCAGTTCATTATTTATGTCAGTACAAGTCACTTTAAATTTAAATCAAGGTTTATGAAAGTGATCATTTTAAAGTGAATGTTCTTCCTGCTGCTTTTTAACTTATTTGTCAAAGTGTTAGCTGCCATTTTTCCCCATTTTACATCTTTATATTGTAGCATCAAAACTGATTTTTAGTCTTGATCTTCAGATTCCAACATGCTTGTTGTATCAAAACATTTCCAGATTACAGATTACATCACCACAGCAGAAGCAGATTCACAAATAGAACAGAAAAAACACAAAGCATAATGATTTTCAGAATCCTTCAGAGCACATTTACCTGAATGGACTCTCAGCAGAGATTCAGAACTTCCAAAAACAGCATGAGCCAAACAGTTAGCATCAACAGCTAGCATCAACAGTTAGCATCAACAGCTAGCATCAACGGCTAGCATCAACGGCTAGCATCAAGAGTTTAGCATCAACAGCTAGCATCAACGGTTAGCATCAACAGTTAGCATCAACAGCTAGCATCAACGGCTAGCCATCTGCTAGCAATAACCAGCAGCAGCTCTTACCTTGAGACGTCTTCCAGGTATTGCTTCACCTACCTTTAGATGAGTCCAGCAGATCCTCACTTGATTGTAGCGATTCCTCTTTAACATCCATCCTCAATCTGCTACTGATTCCTGACGCCATTTCTGTTTCTCAGATGATTCAGCAGCCAAACAAAACGCAAATAGGAGATCGTTGTGTTTTCTGCCGTAGTGTTTAAGATCTCATGATACACAAAATATGCTTTCAATAACTTAATCAGAAAAAATGGAAAAATGTGTCTGAAGTATAATTTACAGGTGAATATTTCCAACTATCTCAAAACATACAGCAGCCTGATACTCCAGCAGGTGGATTACGGCGCCAAAGTTCTTCTTCTAGTGACTAATGGCGGTTGGGAGACCAACAATCATGGTACATTACCGCCACCAACTGGACAGGTTCGGTGACAGGAAATTAACAGGAAATAAGTAAAATAACTCAAGTACATTTATAATACTAGGTGGGTAAATTAACATTAGCTAACTAAATTATCTCTGTTTTACCTTTTATTTTTCTTACATCACTTTCAAGATTATTTTAATTATTTTTGTTTATTATGATGATTTTCCACTTAGAGTAATGCAAACATGACAGTTAAAATTATAAAATTGCATCTGAAAACACTCAAAACATATTTAATACAGAAATGTGAGCTTAATGAAAAGAATGTTTCCCAGCTAATAAGTGATTGTTTAATATTCAAACTGATGTTCACCAAATCTTGTCTGATTGTTCACTTTTTTTTTTTTTTCCCTCCAGGGGGTCTTTTGTGGGCTCTAGTGTCCCTTATATGATAGTGGGCTGACAGGAAACGGGGAAGTAGAAGGGGGAAGACATGCGGCAAATGTCGTCAGGTCCGGGAATCGAACCCGCGACGGCCGCGTCGAGGACTCAAGGCCTCCAAACGTGGGTCGCGCTATCCTCTGCGCCACCGGAGCACGCCCCTTGTTCACTTTTAACATTCCCTCATTCTGGAATAAAAAATCAAAGCTGTGATTTTATTTGATCAGTTTTATCAGTTTTATATAAACCTTTGCTGAACATCAGGTAATTTTACATTAGTAAAATCTGAGTAGATGTGTTAAATTCCAATAGTCATATAAGACTTTTTAATATTTACACAAATCTCTCACCTCAGCTCCACACAAAAAGACAGAAATTTACATAGTAATAGTAAATCCAGTAGTAACTGAGTTTAAATGTAACAGAAGCATGCAAGTGGGAAAATATTGTTTTGACATTTTTAAAAATTAAAACAGAAGTAAACCTCCACCTTACTCACTAAAAAGGTGGGATATTTAAAAATAGGACAAAGGAAAAAGTCCTCAAATGAGATCTTTTTTAAAATGTATATTTGAGAGGTCAGAGGAGAAGCACATCTCTCAACATGTAAAACAAGATGTTGGTAATGTCTGAGAATTTACCATGTTTTCACAAACACTCCATCTTCTCAATGTAGACTATCACTTTCAGTAAATGCTTAGATATTCTAACATAACCTGAGGCACAGGATTAGCAGAGGCTATTGTTCAGCATTACCTTTAAGCTAACTGACAAATCAGGTTCATGCCGAACAACAAGCCATTTGAACAAGAAGAACAGAAATTTCTTTCAGTACAAGTATTTTGGCTAATCTTATGTTCGTTTGGTTGTTCTCAAAGAACTCCTTCATAAACTGAGTCGGGCAATTTTCTTTGGCAACATCACAAAGACTTTGGAGGAAAGAATAAAATGTAGCCAAACTGTTTTTTTCTCTGGGACTGGGAGAAAATACATGAACACGCGCTCTGTACTGCAGCTGCAGCAAAATAATTTTCTTTTTCTAGCAGCCATTTTGCAGCTTAAATCCAACAGAATAAATGTAGCAGTCACTCGTAATGAAGTGGGTGGAGCTCCAGCTGGGTGGCCAGGTGAGGGGCTGGGCTTGAGGCTGTTAGACAAAAAAACATTGTAACGCATCAATTTAGAGGTTTTTGAAACAGATTATTTTACAGACACCAGCAGAGCATTTAATTATTTACAAAAACAACTTTTCTTTTCCTCTTAGATTATGTCTAGAAGAAATGGAAGGATGGAAACATGCAAAAAGTGAATTTGGTATAATAGTGGACTTTTAACACTCATGAGTTCAAACTGGACAAGCGCCAAATGGCTTAAAATCAGGTGTAATTAACTTATTATTAACAACATACCATTAAAAGGTTAAAAACGTGTTAAAAAGACATCAACAACATAACAACGACGCGACAACAGCACACAGACAATGTCTTGTTTTTGTGTTAAAAGTTGCATACATTTGATCTGGATGGCCTTCCATAGATTTTGGCAGTTCATCATGTTGGTCACCATTTACAGGAAATGAGCCTCTTTCCCTTTAAGCACAGCCTTACTTAGTAAACATGAGGAGGCGTGTCTCCCTCGCTGAAAATATAAGTTTGAAAATGAAACTTCTGTCAAAAGGCTCTGGAACATTTCTGCAGTGAGTAACTGTTTTCTCTCTATTCAGTCCTTCATGTTGGTGTTTTTATCTCTTCTCAAACTCTTTCTCTTCTCACCAATAATCTCTTTGTTGTTACAGCTTTTGGTCCACTGTTCAGTCAGATTATCATCAGTTTTTATGAATAGTTTCCAGATTGTTCTGACCCAAAATGTTCCTCTTTTATTATTTGCAAAACAAGATGGAGTTTGAGAAAGTGATCGAAGTGGCGACTCTGGGCCGACCGTTCAGACTCGGGATGTTTTACGACTGTCGCCAGGACACAATCATTCCTGGTAAGGATTTATATTTTGTTATTTTTAAATAATTATTTATTTTATCGTTTTGTGAGGGGAAGAGAAGTGGGTTGTTGTCTTTTTATCCTGCCTTTCTCCTTTTATTTTAGCTGTTATGAGTTACGCAGTTTCTGTTTGAATCTTTTTTTAGTTTAAAGATTGTTGTCTTTTAAGAGAAACCTGTTACACCAGTCAGGTTTAACTGGTTGGTAAAATGGTGCTGAGAACTTTAAATTTCCCCTTCAGTAGAGGAAGAACTGCTCCTCATTTCCAACCCATTAGTCATCTACTGATTTATGTTTGTGAAAGTGATGAGTTTTTTATTTCACTGTGGGCTACAATATAAAATAACACATTTATTGTTTTCATAAAGTATGGTAAGTGATTATTTTCACAAACCAAAAGCATTCGCTTAATAAGACGCTCATTTTGGGATAAAGTCCATGTTTGTTTCAAAGAAACAGTTTTTGACCTGAATGAATGTTTCATGTTGCCAAAGTCTTGGCAAGTTTGGTAAAACATTATTACAGCTAAATATGAATGGATCATAGTAAACCAAAAATTTAATAAAATGCAAACTAAAACAGTGCTACTAAAATTATTACATTTTAAGAGCTTTTCATTCAATTAAGAAGTTGGTTGGAAATGCAGCTGATGTGTTCTTAAACATGTAACAAAATAGGATTTCTTTTTTAAATATTATTTTATTTTCATGATATTAAGATACCATGAAAATACCACGCCCCCCTAAAACAGATTACAACAGGAAATGACCCCCACCCTTCCTGTCTGTACTCTCTGTGCCTCCTGCACGTTCAGTTGTTTCAACTGTAAAATCTGATGGTAACTTGCCATAATGGGGCTTTCCTAACAGTCTTTAAACGCACCATGTGAGGTCAGTTTTGGCACCAGGTGTATTTGTGAGCAAAGATTACTGATAGCGTCAGATTGTAGCCATGGCAACACAACAATCAAACTATGAAGATCATTTTTTGCACTTTTCCTTTTTAATTATATTCTACATTTAATATTTGATCTCTGCTGAAACCATTAAATCAAATTTAATAGCTTTGTCATTGTAAATGAATAAATGCTAAAAGTTTAGATCTGTGATCTGTTACAGTTAAATCTTTAACGGGTCCCTGGAGGCCTGGGGGTCCTGAAGCTGCTGGGTTTGTTTCTCCTGGTGCTAGAAAATAAAAAACCTCAGAGGAAATGCAGTAATGTCAAAAGTTCTGACCTTTTTGGTCGTCTGGGTCCATTTTCTTCATGTGTGTTTTTAGGTTAACAAGCCTCCAACAACAGACAGAAATAGAAAAAATAAAGGTTAAGTTGCTTTCCTTCATCTTACTAATGTAGATGATTGTAACTCACTATTTTGGCTTCTGACCGTTGATCCGTTCACTACTTTACACCAACAGAGTGACGGTGTTGGTGATTCAGTCTGTCAGGATCTGTTCTTGTTTCAGTTTGGGTTTATTATTTTTTGTGTTCCTTAGTTTTTCTCTTAGTTCTGCCTCGTTTCCATTTCCATTTCAGTTTTTTCTTATTGTTTCTAGTTTATTTCCTGTTTCTGTTTATTCTCTGTCATTATAGTTTTATGTTTCTCCGGTCTCGTTATTCTGTTAGATTTATTTCCTGTTTCCTTGTGTACTCTCCATCTTCACTCACATCGTGATCCATTCTCTATCCTCCTGTCTGCACTTTGATCAGACACCTTATCATGTCTTATAGGACACTTTATGCTTTGTGCTTGACATCGATATGATAAACTTGTAGTTGCCCAGAATGGAAAGACCTTTTCAAAGACTGAACTGACTGTTCCTTAATGGTAACTGTCTGTGTTTTGAATCTATAAATTGTCTCTGAAATTCCCAAAATATGAATGTTTTCTCTGTTTCTACAGGATTAACACTCTGGGACAGTGATAACTTGGAAAAATACAAAAGAGAAACCCCACAACCAAACAGTGACTTTGAAATAGTTGCCTCTGAATCTATTGCGGACAAATCTTCAGCCTTGAATGTTGAAGCATCTTTGAAAGCAAGTTTTTTAAGCGGCCTAGTTAAAGTTGAAGGATCGGCCAAATACCTCAATGATCAGATATCATCCAAAAATCAAGCCAGAGTAACACTGAAGTACAAAGCTACCACAAAGTACCAAGAATTATCAATGAATCATCTTGGAAGAGGCAACATGAAGCATCAATACGTTTTTGAGAACAAATTAGCAACACATGTGGTCATAGGCATTCTGTATGGAGCTCAAGCATTTTTTGTCTTTGACCGAGAAAAATCTGAGACAGAAAGTCACCAAGATATTCAGGGCAACTTAAAAGTTTTGATTGAGAAAATTCCATTCCTATCTATTGATGGTAAAGGTTCCTTACACATGGAAGAAAAGGACAAAGAATTAATACAGAAGTTCTCCTGTAAGTTTCATGGAGACTTCCTCCTTGAGAAAACTCCAACAACCTTCCAGGATGCAGTAGGAGCCTACCAAAGCCTCCCCAAGCTGCTGGGAGCCAGTGGAGAAAACGCCGTACCAATCAAGGTCTGGATGCTGCCTCTGACTAACTTAGATTCTTCTGCAGCTAAACTTGTCCGAGAAATAAGTGTTAGGTTAGTTCAAGAAGTACAAAGTGTCCTGGAGGAGCTCAGTGACCTGGAAATAAGGTGCAATGATGCAATGAAAAACTCTACAACACAGCAGTTTCCACAGATTAACAAAAAACTTAAAAGTTTTAAAAGTTTGTGCTCCGAGTTCAGGCTTGATTTTCAACGAACGCTATCAAAGAAGCTCCCATCAATCCGAGGAGGAGGAGAAGAAGAGTCTGAACTTGCAGATGTCTTGAAGAAGATTCATTCCTCACCTTTCAACAGCAAAAACCTCAATGACTGGATTGACTGCAAAGAGAGGGAAATTCATGCCCTGAAATCTTACACCAGGTTGATGAAGAACACCAAAATCATCCCATCTCAAAACATCCTTAATGAAGAACTTCTCAATGCAGAGCATGCTGTGTGTTTTGTCTTCAGCTCACTGGAAAGAGATGAGCCATACCTCTCTGCTTTGCTGAACCACCTCAAAGACAAAACCAAGTCAGGAGATTCACACCGTTATGATATTGAGAAGGAACAATGGTATCTCTCAAACAACCTGGCAGATGAAATGAGAAGAAAAGTAAAACTCTTCAGTGATTTTGCAGCTGCCAACACTGAAACCAAGAGCACAACATTCCTGGCAGTAGGTCTAACAGATGAGACACATGAAGGTTCAACCATTTACCTTTATGAAGACGGATTCCTCATCAATAAGAACTTTGAACCTCCTTCAAAGCCTGAAACTGTGACAGCTGCTGATGTAACCCACAGCAGTGTGACTCTGAAGGTTTCTCCTCCCAGGTTTGGAGCAGAGAGCGTCACATCCTACTCTGTTGAGTTCTGTGTCAGTGGACAAGATGGATGGAAACAACAGAGTGAACCAAAACCTTCAGAAATCACAGTGACCCAACTGCAGCCAAACACAAAGTACATGTTCAGATGCAGAGCAGTGACCTCAGCAGGTGTTGGACCGGCCAATGTCATCAATGATCCCATTAAAACTTTACCCTGCAGCCCTGCTGGAGAACCTCAATGTGAACCAAACTCTTCTGAGATATCAGTGAGTTGGGAGAAACCTGCTGAGCTCGGACCAGATGTTCAGATCCTGAGCTACACTGTGGAATACGCAAAGGTAGAAGATCCAAAACCATCTGGAACCAAAAGAACCATCTGGAACCAAACAAGGTCAAAAGGTGAAAAGGCCATCATTTCAGGACTTGAGTCAGAAACACAATATGCAGTCAGGATCACATGTGACTGTGGTGAAGCTGGCAGGAGCAAAGAAAACAAGATTGTTCAGGTTCATACAACAAAGCCAAACTGGTTTTCTGATGCTGTTAAAGCATCAAAAAGCTTTGACAGCACCAGGCTTTCTGATGCTGTTAAAGCTAAGAGCAGAAAGCTGGAGCCACAGATTGGACCACTGCCTGTTTATAGAGTTCCTCTAAAGGAGGAGAACATCAAAATAAAGGGATGCAGGTTCTTCAGGTTTGGAAAACCTGTTGCCAAACAAAGTCGTACCATCATGGTTCTTGGAGCTACAGGTGCTGGGAAGTCAACTCTCATCAATGGGATGATAAATTACATTCTAGGGGTTGAATGGTCAGATTCGTATCGGTTCATCTTAGTGGATGATGGTCAAACAAAATCCCAGGCTCACAGTCAGACCTCTGAGGTCACCGTGTACAAACTCAACCACCTGGAGGGATTTCAGGTTCCCTTCTCTCTGACCATCATAGACACTCCAGGCTTTGGAGACACCAGAGGAATAGACAGAGACAGGGAGATCACAGAGCAGCTCCGTAACCTCTTCACTAGTAAAGACGGGATCAGTACGATTGATGCTGTGTGTTTCGTAGCTCAGGCTGCTTTAGCTCGTCTCACACCAACACAGAAATATGTCTTTGATTCCATTCTCTCCATCTTTGGCAAAGATATAGCAGAAAACATCAGGATCCTGGTGACATTTGCAGATTGTCAGAAGCCTCCAGTTCTAGAAGCCATCAAAGCTTCAGGCGTACCAAGTCCGAAAGGGAAAGATGGTCTTCCAGTTCACTTCAAATTTAACAACTCTGCTCTGTTTGCTGATAATAAATCCTCTGCAGCAAACACTCAGAGTGACGATGATGATGATGAAAACTTTGATAAGATGTTTTGGAACATGGGAACAAAAAGCATGAAAAGGTTTTTTGCTGCTCTAAATCTGATAAAAACCAAAAGTTTGACTAACTAATGAAGTCCTGAGAGAAAGAAAACAGCTGGAGGTTTCAGTTGAGAATCTGAAGGTTCAGGTTAAACTTGGTTTGGCCAAAATGGAGGAGATCAGAGAGACGAGAGAAAAAATCAAAGAGCATGAAGCTGAGATCAGAAGAAATGAGAAGTTTGAGTTTGAGGTCACTGTGAAAAAACCAATACAAGTTGACATCTCAGGTACTGGTAACTACATTACCAACTGTCAGCAGTGTCATGTCACCTGTTGTTACCCTTCTGGAATATCAAATGATGATGATAACAGAAACTGTAAGGTTATGGACAGAAATGGAAACTGCACTCAGTGTCCAAAGAAATGTTACTGGAACGTTCATTTCAGCCAAAAGTACAAGTGGGATTATAAAGATGTTACAGAGAAACGGACAATCGCAGACCTGAAAGAAAACTATGAAAAGGCCACAGGGGAGAAAATGACTGTTGAGGGACTGATGAGAAATCTAGAGGCTGAATATGATATCATGCAGAATGACGTGAATAAGTTAATAGACCAGTCAGCAAAGTGTCTGAACAGACTGAAGGAGATAGCACTGAAGCCCAATCCTCTCACCACTCCAGAGTACATTGAAATGCTGATTGAAGGAGAGAAACAGGAGAAGAAACCAGGCTGGAAACAACGAATTGAGTCTCTGATGAAAATGAAACAAAAAGCAGAGTTCATGGCTAAAGTGGAGAAAGGAGAAAAATCTCTCCTCCAACAAGAGTCACTTGATGTGAAGTCTTAAATAATCAGATTTCCTCAGAATCATTTAGATTTAATTATTACTCTTTGCCCTGCGACAGACTGGCGACCTGTCCAGGGTGACCCCGTGACCCCGCCTCTCGTCCAGTACGCTGCTGGAGAGGAACCAGCAACCCTCCTGACCCCATTAGGGAAGAAGGGTGTAAAGAAAATGGATGGATGGATGTTGAAGCTGTTTGGGTCTCCAGAAACCAGGCCTTGTTATGAGGGTTGATGTTTTTTAAATCTCATTTTCTAAGATAATTTTGGGTTCAGTTATTCCTTAAACAAAAAGTATTGTTTATAATATTGTTGGTTTAATTTGAGTGCCATGTTTTTTCTGTAATTTGATTTAAAGACCTGCAAACATTTGTAAAGAATTTCAGGTAGATGATTTTTATGTGAAAAAACTTAATAATTACTCACTGTGTTTTTAAGAGTTGAACTAAAATAATAAATATTTCATTAATGTTTTGTCTCAGTGTCTTTAAGCTCCTCTATTTAAAACCTGAGTGAAGAAAGTGAAATTAAGTAAAACTGTTTACCTGTAAAATAAAATAATTAGATGAATTTGTAGTAAATTTTTACATAATAATGTTTGTGGGGATTTGGTTAATGAATGTTTCTGTTTTCTAGTTAATTTAGTTCCTGATTCTCCCAGCTGCCTCTTGATTCCCTGATTGTGTCTTTGTGTATTGAATCCCGTCGGTGTGCCTTGCTCAATGGCAGCTCCTTGTCCACACCAGGTCTTCATGTGTTTCCTGGTTTTTGTTTAAGAATCATAATTAAATTCATTTTTGCATCTAACTGGAGTCTGAATGCATCTCAGCCTCAACAACAACAACCAGCTAATTGATGAGATATTTACTTTATGGTGGCAGCAAACAACAAGCTGAAACCGAAAACATCTATAATAAATTACATGACATGTTGAATGGACAGAATATCAATAAAAAAATAAAACTGCATCTGAAATTAAACTGAATTCATAAAGAAACCAAAACAAAAGCTGAGATTTCATCTTTAATGGGTTTTATTTTTCTATCGTTTCCCAAACCTTTTCATTTTTTCTGCAGCAGGTTGGGTTTGTGTCGGTGAAACATAATGCAATGTTTACACAAACATCCCAGATACAGAAACCAAACAGGTAAATATTTACAGTTTAATATTTACTGTACATGTTGGATCCACAGAGGAAACTTTGACCTGAACTTCAGAGGAATCAGATTCTTCTGCTGCTCTTCATCCTGAACAGAAGAAAATTAAAACACGGAGGAAAAACCTGCTTTCTATCAGCTGCCATCTTCAATCTGTAACCATGGAAACACAAAGCTTTCCTGACCTGAAGTCAGCTGAAGAACATTTCTACAACAATGAAAATAACAGAAGTTTGTTTACAACAAATAAAATAAATAAAAAGATGTTTTTCTTCATCCAATAAGAGCAGAGCAAACATGGAGCTTATTTTAGCTGCTGCTTAATAAAATAGTTTGATGCTGATTGGATGAAAATCCACCTGCAGACAGTTTGGCTGTTTGGGAAGAAATCTTATCGGATCGATTGATAACTAATATTCATTTTATAAACAACCAAAACAATTAAATACAAAACAGAAACAAACTGGCTTCAAACTTTCACCCACAAATTCAACTAACAGGAACCAGAACCGAAATCTGAGGATTTAAACCCAAATCCTTCAAAATAAAAGCATTTTAACAGCTTTGGTTCAGGACTTTCTCTGTAACTGGATCCGTTTTCTGTCCGGTTCTGTCCAAATGTTTCAGGAATTATTTTAATAAAACGGAGTTTTAAAAGATCGATTAGAGGAAAAACATGCCGAGTCTAAAAACTCCTTCAGCTCCTGAATGCACCGCCTGGTGGTGCTTCTCTAGAAATCTTTTTATTTCAGGGTTTCTTTTCTGTTTAACTTTCAGAGCTGAAGTTTCTAAAGCATTTCTGTTTGAAAACGTAGTTTTTATTCCAGACAGAGACGAGAAACAGATTGAACAGGAACAAAAACCTCCAGAAGGATGAATGATGCAACAAACATTCATTTTTAAAAACCTAGAAGTAACATGAGACTCATCATGAACCGCATCCTTCTTCTGCTTCCTGTCAGGTTTCAGACAGTCACAGATTTCAGAGGAACTGTGGTTGGGAAGGTTGAACCTTTGTAACACTGATCAGGTTTCACTGAGAAAAACATGAAAATCACAGAAAAAACTAAACTAATTGACCCAACAGGTGAACTTCAGAGAGGAAATTAATGTTTTCAAAGAAACCCAGAAGAAACTCCAGACAGTTTCCACCTGTGAACCCGACTGAGCGGCTCCAGGCCTGGACTCCTCCAGGATTCCTCCAGGCTCCCTCCAGGCCTGGATTCCTCCAGGATTCCTCCAGGCTCCCTCCAGGCTCCCTCCAGGCTTCCTGCTGTGAACTGAAACAGGATGCAGCGGAGCGGGTCAGTATCCCAGGTCCAGGTGGATTTTGTGCTCAAACAGCGCGATGAGCAGCATGATGCAGAAGCCCAGCAGGATGCCGGCGTTCTGCAGCAGGAAGAAGCCCCAGTGGCTGAAGCCGTGGTCGCCGGCGTCGTTGTGCAGCATCTCCGGCACCTGAAGGAGAGAAGCAGCAATAAATTATTCTGGAGGGGAGAAACCAGGCTGACAGCATGGAGAAACTCTGCAGAGGAAGAAACTTTCAGTTTGACTTGATTTATTTTCCATTGATTGTTTTACTGCTGCCTGCACCGACTGAACAAATTAAAGATGTTTTTACACGTTTGCCTCAACATGTGAAGGTTTATTTATTGCTGTTAATTATCAAATAAATTAGTAATTCAGTAAATTTATGTTTGTGTTTAATAAAAGAAATATTTTAAATCTATTCAGCTGTTTTTCTGTATCGGATCGGCCGATACTGAACCTCAGATATCGGATCGGTATCGGAAGTGAAGAATTGGATCGGTGCATCTCCAGTTTCCACAGAACAATTCAAGAACTTTTCAAGGTAAATATCAAACTTTTCCAGGACCAAGTTTTAGAGATAAAATGATAGAAATGAACTAAAAACAGAAACTTTAGTTCATATTTAATACTGTTAATATTTCTGTGGTAATATTCTGCAGCAGATGAACTAAAATAAATTAAAATTTGATGTTATGAAACGTCTCTGAACCTATAAACCTAAAGAACAAAAATATCCTAAATTCAATAATCTGTTTATTGAATAAAATATGAGATGATCAGAAATCATTGATCAATTATTGATAACAAATATTATGTTGAAACAATTCAAATAAATTAAGAAAAATTATCTTTCTGCTCAAATTAAATCTTTAAGTAAAAAAAAAAATCTAAAAATGTTTTTGTTTTTCGCAAACAGAAAAACTTGGACGATTCTAAATGATCTAAAATAAGAAACATTTAGTTTGATAAAACTACAGACAGTCATAAAAATGTGACTTTGTCTTTTTATTAAGTTTATGAAATTATCTTTTCCAGATTTAGGCTTTTGATCAAAAGTTAGTTTGACCTTTATGACCTTTATGACCTTTATGACCAAACTGTGCAGTTAGAAAATGAAGCTCTGCTGATGAAGAGATGAGACGGTTCTGTTCTCCAGAGACGGTTCTGTTCTCCAGAGACGGTTCTGTTCTCCAGAGACGGTTCGGTCCGACTCACCATGTCCACCAGCGACACGTACAAGAAGAGTCCGGCCGTCAGGGCAAAGATCCAGGTGGAAATGTGTTCAGCGTAGTGACCAATCAGGATGCCCGTCACCATGCCGAGGTACGCCGTCATGGCCGACAGAACGTTGTAGAGGATGGCCTGGCGAACCGTCATGCCCGCCTTCAGCAGCACCGCAAAGTCACCTGGAGGGAGGGAGAGAGAGAGAGAGAGAGAGAGAAGGAGAGAGAGAGAGGGAGAGAGAGAGAGAGAAGAGGAGGGAGAGAGAGAAGGAGAGAGAGAGAGGGAGAGAGAGAGAGGGAGAGGGAGAGAGAGAGAGACCAGCATCAGAATCTGATCAATCATTACAGTTATCAATTAAAGCTGTAACTGCTGCCAAAGATGTTTAGAACAAAGTATTGATCAAAGGTTGTGATTATTTATCTACATCTGGTTTCTTCCTCTCTGCTGAGTCAAACCAACCTGTTCCCCTCCTGGCCTGTGGGGGCGCTGCACCAACAACCACTGAAGGAAACCACACAAAAACCTCTGAGAGCAACTTCCTTCTTCTCCAGATGGAAACAAGATGGAGGCGTCAGATTAAAGTGTTTGTCCTCCATTTCTCTTTAGTCTTTAGATAAAAACCAGGAGACATTTCTGCTGCTAGCTTAGCGCTAAAGGGAGAAGTAATTAAAAAATTTAAAAGTAAATAAATTATAACGTTTATGAATTTCTAGAACATCAGAAATGTTCATTTTGTTACATCCTATGACGACAGAGAGAACTTTACCTGATCAATGTGGAGGATATGAACTAAAACGTTTTATGATTTTTAGTGGAATTATTGTGAAAACGATAAAACTGACAACTAGAACCATTTATGTCTTTTTTTGGACAGTATCACTGACAGAAATGCTGCTCTTTGAAAATATTTTAAAATCGTTTCTTTATGACTCCAGTCACATGAAACCGTCTGATTTTTCCACCAATCTGCTGACAGTAGCTGTATTTCCAGACTTATTGGTATTTATCAATACGTTCATTGATCAGTAAATCGCCTGCCGCTCTCACCCAGCTCGTGTGGCAACTCGTGGCAGAAAACGGCCACCGATGTGCTCAGCCCGCTGGACAGACTCTCGCTGAAGGCGGCTCCTGCAGACACACAGACACTCCGTCAGGCCGCGCCCACCGGCGGCTTCCCGGGCCGTTTCCGTGGCGACGGTGGCTCACCGATGGCGAGGCCGTCGCTGAAGTTGTGTAGGCCGTCGCCCATGATGACCATCCAGGCCAGCGCGGCGACGCCGGCCTGCTGGAAGTGCTCCTCGGAGTAGGAGTGGGAGTGGCTGTGGGGGTGGTGGTTCTGGGAGTGGTGGTGGTGCAGGATGTGGTGGTAGTCATGGTGATGGTGGTGCATGCTGTCCGCCTGCCCCACCGTGTCGTGGAAGTGGGAGTGGCATTTGTTCTCGCAGTCCTCGGCCGAGTATCCGGCGCCGGTGTCGCCCCCCGCGGGCCGGCCGTACGTCTGCTGCGTTACCACGGAAACCTGCGGCGTCAGCATCACCTGCTCCTCCTCCGACACGCCGCCGGGGAGCTCGCCGAACGCACCGGCGCCGTTCGGCTCCACGTCTGATGGAGAGGAAACAGCTGAGAGGAGCACTTTGTGTTGGATCAGAACCGGGTCAGAACCAGATCAGAACCGGGTCAGAACCATATCAGAACCGGATCAGAACCGGGTCAGAACCGGGTCAGAACCGACTCTCACCTTCGTTTGGCTTCAGCTCGCTCTCCTCCAGAGCCGGCTGCTTCTCCGGGTCCGATTTGTCCGACTGGTCCCAGTTCCTCTGGACCTGAGAGGAAAACAAACATGAACATCAGAACCAACAGAACCAACAGAACCAGAACCTCCATGATCCATAAACACTGAAGCTGCACATCAACACTGCAGGTCAGAGAGTTTATATGACAGGATATGAAAAACTGTTTAATTACAACAAAGTTATTTTATGAGAATAAAATAGCAAAAAGAAAAAAAAATCATAATATTATGAGAAAAAATATAATATATATTTATAATATCACCAGAATAAAATCATTTTGTTTTTCTGCTGTATTATGACTTGTTTTGTTTTAATATTTATTTAAGGACCTAAATGTTAAATTTACTGCAGTTTTGTTGAAAAAGCTGCATGTGGCGCCACCTGCTGGCTGAACTCAACCTCTCATTAAATTCCATCCTGAACTATTTTCTGCTGCATTAATTAGCAGATTTTGCTGCCAAAGACATGAATGTAATCCTGTCATCTTTTTCTGCAGGTTCTTTCTGTGACGGTTCTGAGTTTTTATATAAAATCAGAATCAACTTCAACACAAAACATCAAAGTTTCATTTCCAACCTTTTGTTTCTTGTCTTTGTACATTTTTCCCAGAGTCAGGAAGTGTTCGATCAGGAACATGAAGTAGACTCCGCCCAGAGCCGTCAGGCCTTTCCACACGCCGTCCATGTTCTCCTCGTTGTGATGGTGAAGGGCCTCGGGGTCGTCCAGGTGATGGTGGTGGTTGTCCGGGTGATGGTAGTGGTCGTGATTCCCATGAGACTGAAGACAAGGAAACAAAACGCCTCAACGACGCTGCAGCTGCTCCACTCAGATCAGCACAGAGAGATGATTTAGTGGAAGAAAAAACTCCAACTGATGGGGTCAGATTGTTAGAGATGTAGGTCTGATTTACAGTTATTAATCGTTTGTTGTTATTTCTTTCTTAATCATCCACAACAAAACCAAAACATTTTGAAATTTTAGTCAAAAATCCAAAATGGAAAAAATAATTTTTGATTTTTAGAAATTGTTCCGTGTGCAAAAGTGAAAAAAAAAAACAAAACAAAAAACAAACCTTTTGATTTGTTTGATTTTTGGAAGGAATGAATGACACACAGATTGAAATCCTGCATTCATCTGCTTTAGATTCAGGATTTCTTCCTATTTTTATCATTTTTGTTTCTGCATTTTAAAATGTTTTTCAAAAATATTTTGGGTTTTAAATATTTTGAGTTTTAGTCTTAAACATCAAACGTCGAAGCCAAGAGGAAACAGAAGTTCAAACAACAGATTTATTATTTATGACAATTTAATTATATCAGAAAGAGTTTAACTGTTTTTCCAGCAGCTTCTTTATTCCTTTATGTATAAAAATTTGTCATTATATTTCTTAAATTCACAAGGAAGAAGAATTCAAAAAGAGGAGGCTAATAACTCATCCCTGTGGAACACCATAAGCTAAGCTAAGCTAAGCTAAGCTAGCTGATGAAGCTATTGGGACTGAAGATTCACGTTTTACAGCTAGAAACAGCAAAAAGGAAAATCTGGACCAACACACAGTCAGGTTAAAATAAGTGAACAGTTCTTCCTGTATCTCTGCGGTAAAACGACTCAGCAGAGTGAAAACCGACGTAACTAAATGTGAGGGTCTCATTTCGCTGCGACTCACATGAGGAATGAGGTGCAGGAAGGCGTCGCCGCTCAGCGTTCCCACGGCCAGCGCCACCAGGAAGCTGAGCAGGAACTTGAAGAAGACTCTGTTCATGAGGGGGACGAGGAGGACGCCCAGCAGGGACAGCATGCTGATGATGGTGATGGAGACGGGTCACCGACCCAGGCTGCAACAAACCACAGAGCGTCAGGAACCAGAACCTTCAGAGGCAGAACTTCAGTCATCGCTCAGCGATTCTTAACCAAACCGATTAGTTTTAGTTCTGATCGGACTGACTGGAAGAGCAGGTTAGCATTTATTTAAAGGTGAAAAACAACCAGAGACTTTAATGTTTTTTAAATTATACATTTAAAAGGATCTAGAATGATTTAAATCTAAAAGAATTTGTGATTTTTGATCAATTTTATGAATTTTTCTCCTCGTTTTGTGTGAATCTGTTTGGCGGACTTGGAGAAGACGAAGGTTAGCAGGAACCAGAGACACTGAAGAGGAAACAGGAAGTTAAAGGAAACGTTTTACCACCGTTAAACCCCTCCGCTGACCTTT